>NC_050519.1:22267979-22274007 GCF_002922805.2 Oryzias melastigma | reverse complement strand
CATTCTGATGCTGATCTGAACTGTAGCTGATTGGGCCTTGTGATCATGTTATTTGTCCCTGTGAGCAGTTAAACAGATGTGTCAGATGCAGCAAAGACGTTTTCTATATATGTCTGTACATAAGTCTGAGCTGGAGAGCTGTAATTATAGATGTCTAAATGTTACACAAGTGTGTGGCATCAAAGCCAAAAATCCTCAGCTGTTGTGCCATGAACAGTTGTCGTCTTATTCTCCTTTCCTGTCTGTATGTATGCAGTCCACATGATGCGTTTCAGTGCCGCGTCACCAACAAAACTCCCCTCTCTTCTGTTGGGTCCATCAAAATGCTCGTCTTTCTTCCTCTTGTTTGAGGTCCATTTAATGATTTGTCATTCAGAACATCACCTAAGCAATCACACCAGCAGCTCAGAACACACTGCCTTCATGCGTCCGACTCCCCACTTTAACTCGCTCCAGCTTTTATTGTAAATATTGCCTTGTTTATTTGCCCTCTTTACTTTGTAAGACGGAGAAACGGAACTTTCTCTGCTCCGTGACCACACAACTGTGTTCTCTGTCGATGTCTGTTTACGAAAAAAGAAAAGATAATGTGAAGTTGCACTGCTGCACCACCCTGTTAAACCTTTAACACTGGAGCTCCGGCGTTTCTGTTCTTTGATTTGCTGTAACTTTTTAACCATTAACGCGATCATTCCAGTAGATTCTAAAGGGGAAAAGCGGCTCATCGAGCCGCTTTTCCCCTTTAGAATCTACTGGAATGATCGTGATAACACCAAAAAAGTTACAGTACGTTAAAGATTTTGTTTTTAAGCATCGTCTGCAACGCCTCAGGTGTTAAAGGTAAAAAAACAACCTCCGTGTGAGCTCCTGTTCGAGCATCCGTTCTCCTCCACACTTCAGCTGTTCCCATTTTCTCTTTTCCACGGTGAACTAACTTCCTCCCTCCTGACCTCTGACCTCAGCCCTGTTTGGTGGAGAAACATGACAATCCCTGCTGAATGTAAAATACTGAAAATGTATGAATAAAAACACGAGATGAAATCCAACACCTGGATGATGTTCAGGCTTTTTTTGGTGTTTCTAAACAGGCAGAAACATGGGAAAAAAATCTTGTGTGTGTGTGTGTCTGTGTGTGGATGCCTGTTGTGAGGAAGTTCCTATGATTATACGCTATGATTATTAACAAAGCTGTTAAGTTCTTAAGAAAGTTTCTCATCTTTTTTCAAATTAATATTTGAGTTTGAAGATATTTTTCACTAAATAAGAGAAGCCACAGGTTCTGCAGTTTACACGTTTTTATTAGAGAGAGAGAGAGAGAGAGTTTAAAAAATAGACAAATTAAGAACAAAATTTATAAAACAGCATAAAAGTACAAGAGCTAACCAATACAAAAAAATTTCCACCGATCACTCAATCGATTCCTGGAATTGATTAAAGAAATTAACTAATTAATTGCAAACCTGGGAAAAATTAATCGCGATTAATCGCTTTAACTTTCTTTTTTAGTCTCAGTATTTGCCGACCACTTATTGTCTTCGAATAATCACAAAATAAAATCACACACGAAACTGCATTTAGAACATCTAATTTTAATTAAGTACTGCTGTCAATCATTTACGAAAAAAATTTGATAATTCTCACTTTTGTGTTGTGATTAATCACGATTAATCACAATTAATTTTTCCAGGTAAAATTAATTGCACAATATGGCCCCGGACCACGGATCAAACAGTCTGCTTTTTGTGAAAAAGTGATCTGAACCACAAAAATAAAATATTTATTGACCATGGAATGAACGGGATTAAACCCGATTAGTTTTTTTAGATTAATTAATTAAAGACATTATTTCTTTTCTCAGTTTTCGTGATATTTTTCTTCCATGAGGAGCCATTTCTGACAGCATGAAGTGGAAAAGGCTTTTCTTTCTTTTGTGCTCACATGTGTGCTGGACAGGTCTTAAGTGAATCATTAGAGCCGTGAACATAATACACAACTTCCTGAATGCTTTTAACAGGAATATTTTTTTAACGGTTTCAAATGATTTTTCTCCTTGTTTATCTTTATTATCCTGCAGAGATCAGACACAGATCTGAGCATCAGCAAAGAGGAGCTACGTCAGAAAATAACACAACAGTTATTAGTTCTCTTTATTGTCAGACACGTTGAAATTGTTTGGTTTTAGTGATTCTGTGAACACAGGAATGTAATCAACTTCAACTGGTCAGAAAAGATCTTCTGCAGCTCTACATCTCATCCTCGTCGTGGAAAGCTAGCATTAGCATTAGCATCAATTAGAAAAAGAAAATCGGTTTAAACGGTTTGACCATCACAAAAATCAACTGTAATACCTTGATTCAACCTGTAGGGGGCACCACACGGGTTTATACTACAATTTCAAGCATTAAACAATTTTACTTTAATTTATCAAAAATGTGGCAATGACCAACAGACAGCACTTTTAAAGCCTCATCTCTAGAGGTCAACAGCTAAAAAAAGTTGATTTAGGGTTTGTTTTCCCTTGAAACTCCATTCTCTTGGCCCCGCCTCTTTGCCTTTTGGCTCCGCCCCTGTATCTGTGAGTAACTCTGAGCCTCCCCTTGACTAAAGCACCTCTAAGGTCAGACATCTGGGGCCCATTTTTTGGATTTTTGGTGTCTTCTTCCCCAAAAATATTTTTTTTCTGCCTTGTTCTTGAACGTCCTGGTTACCAACTTGTGTTGTGTCTCACACAGATGTTCCAGTGACTCTGGGCTTTGCCCTATAACTTAGATACACAATAACTCTTCCACACAAAGCTGCATTCCTCATTAAGAAGGACTTTAAAAGGGGCTCAGACAGAGGGGGCGGGGCGAAGGAGATGCGAGAGCATCAAAGAGAAATGGTTGACAGAGGAAAGGATCCTGGCGTGGCTTCAGGTGATGCTGAACACTGAACTAGAACTGATGGATCTGAAACCATGTCATGGAACACATAAGTTCATGCTTTATCTGTGATTGTGGGTGCACCTTTGTGACAGTCAACTGATGTGTGATTTATGTGCTTTGTCACATTTTTCTTAAAGTTTCCCCTCCAGGAATAAATAGTGTTTTCAATTGAGTAATCTCCTGACAAAGCGATGAAGAGAGTGTTCTTTTCATTTTCAGCCGGAAGGCAGATTTCATTTCTCTTCAAGAAGTTAATTTAAGTTAAATGACCTGGAAGCTTCAGTGCCTCTGTCTCGAATCTTCAGCCTGGGAAACACTTTCAAGTCAATCCAGTGTATGAATAGATGACCATTCGTTAATATTTTAAAGCCACTTTGGCCTCATCGTTGATGCTAAAGGACTTTATAAAGTTATTCCTAAAGGTTCGTGGGAGGGGTTATAGCAGGGGTGTCAAACTCAATCACACAAGGGGCCAAAATCCAAAACACACCTTAGATCACGGCCGAACAGGATAAACATTTATTGAACACTCTAAAATTACATTTTTAAAACTTTAAAACTGTAACTTTTACAAAATTATGAATTAGATATATATCATTACCTGTGATAATGCTAGTGTGAATGCTGTAAGCTGAATTTGACTGCTGAAGATGCTGAAATTATTAGCTAAAAATGCTGAAGCTGATAGGCAGCTAAAATATTAACTCAATGCCAAATTAGCCTGAAAAACTAAAAAAAACTTTGGTTGGCCAAAACAGCTAGCATGTAGCTGAAAAAATAACTGAACTTAAAAATATCCTAAAAACTGAAAAAAAATCCACAATTAGCAAAACAGCTAGCATGTAAATATTAGCCTAACTCCAAAACAGCCTAAACAAAAAATTAAAAAGAAAAGCCTAAATTAGCCAAAACAGCTAGCATGTAGCCAAAATATTAGCTAAACTCCCAAATACCCTAAAAAATCTTAATAAATACCAAAATAGTCCAAAAAGCTGTCAGATTGCTAATTTTTAGAACTTTAAAACTAACTTTTTCATATAATTATGAACACAGGAATATTATTCCACAATAAATCAACTTAAACCTTAAATAATTTTCAATATTTTACTCTCCATAAAAATATATTTTGTCAAAATTATACAAGTTAGAAATGAGCACAAGATAACATCGGGTCATCAATAACAGTAAAATAAAATGATCTGGAGGGCCGGATAGAATTACCTGGAGGGCCGTATCCGGCCCCCGGGTCTTGACTCTGACACGTGGGTTACAGTGTCCACTGACCGCCTGAGTAATTTATCTTTATTTTTATTTTTTTTTATTAACAGTTGAGGCTTATTTCCTTTTTTTATCTCTTGGTTCTATTGGTCACATTTGTTTTCCAAAACCAGCTGTCAATCAATCAATCTTGATTTATTGAGCATACTTCACACAATGCTGCTGCTTAGTCCGTCGATTTAGAAGTCTGGTTTTCTGCTCATCTCTTGGTGATTCTTTGTCTGTTTCCCTTGTCTCAAATGTGTTACAGTTTAGTTTCAGCGAATGATAAAACTCGAATGATCAGTTAAAGTTTCTCTGCCAGTAACCTGTTTCTTGGTTCTTCAATAAAACTTCTTCCAATCAGACAATCAACCAGATGACTTAGAACCTGCATCATTTCAGAGGCTGCAAATACTGTATAACTGACACACATTTACATAATATACGGGAAAAGGTAGAAAAAACATGTATCACAAAGATTCTGATCAAACTTCTGCTTAATTATAGTTTAGAATGTTTTTCAGCATGTGTTAAAACCAGATGGATCTTTCCGAGGAATGTTGTTAATTGAGCTGCATTGAAAAAATTAATACGATTATAATTTGTTTTGAAAATGAGATAAATTGATAATAAATCTTAAATTGTGCATAGTTAAATAAGCACAATTATGCACAAAATGATCTCAAATTTACTTGACAAACGATTGTGAGCCTGCAGGACTTTTTTCTTCAGAGATACATAGAAAAGTTTGTGGTTTCTACTGACGTTTCAGGTTGTTTGTGTTTGTGCTTCGTTCCATACGCTGGTTATGTGTGTCCAGTCTGCTCAGAGATGACCTTCATTCTTTGTTCCAAAAGTTCTGATGCACTTTTACTACCTTACCTTATTCTTTAGCTAGAAAGTTTTAAAATGTTTTGCTCAGCCTTTACTTCTATTGAGGTCTTGAATTATTTTTTTCTTATCTGAGACTTTATTTTTAGCTTTAAATGGTCTCAAAATGGTTTTTACCCTTCAACAACACCAAGGAAAAAATATCTACAAAGAAAGAGTTTTCTGATGGTTATGAGAATCGGTTTTTAAAAACACAGAAGGTTCCAGATCAGCAAACATTTCTGCTGAAAGCTGATCAGAAGGAGGTTTTTTCTGTTCTCTATAGCATCACTTTTCTGCACGGATGATGACCATGAAAGGAAGTCAGAAGCATTCCATGAATTTGTGTTTTTCCCTGCAGTTTGTGCGGTGTGAGCCCGTTCTGCTCTGAAACTCCTGCAGGTGTCCCATCGATTAGCTGACACAGTGGTGTCCACATCATCAGACCAATCCAAACATGTTTTCTGGGTCCAACTATCAAACCCTTCAGAACCATCACATGTGAAATACAGAGCCTTGGCATCCAATTTAGAAGTCTCTTTTAAGGCTCACGTCTGACTGATGAAAGACGTCAACTTTTAATGAGCCATCCAGGGAGCGCCACGTGGAAACAGGCCAATAAATTATTTCTGACTCTGAAACTCATAAAAGAGAAACAATTTCATCCCAGACTGGATGTGGAGGAGATGATGTAACAGTTTTCAGGTCTCCCTCAACCCAGACAGTGTGTGCGTGCAGGACATGAGCGAGACACACTCACAGCCCCTGTCCACGGGCAGATTGACAGCCCAGGACATCCATTACAGATTTTTCCCCTCAACCAGAGGAAAAGTGCTGGAAGCGAGTCCCTAAAAATAGACGAGTGCGCTGGGATGCTGCTCGTGTTCTCTGGCACCGCGCATCATCTTTTTCTGGATCACAAGAAAAGCACATGCTCAGAGTTTCATAAATGTACCATTGTTGTCCTTTTTCCT
>NC_050519.1:22241810-22267870 GCF_002922805.2 Oryzias melastigma | reverse complement strand
AATGTATAAAGATCAACAAAAATGTTCATAAAGGTTGTAATTATTGCTACATAAAATAATAATGATCTGAAACTTCAGTGGATTGTAAATTTAAAGTGCAAAGGCGCCACCTTGTGGTGTCTTTAAGAACATGCTCCAAATATTGGAGGTAAATAATAACAGCTTTGAACACGGTTATAATTATCATGTTTAGAATATTTACTGCAGATAAATATTATTTTATCTAACCCGTAATTAGAAAAAAATGTTTCACTTTAAAATAAACAAAATATGTAATTCTTATTTTTTTTTTTTTTTTTTTGAAGCAAAACTGGTCACTGTGGATTGGCTTCCTTTTTTTTTTTCTTTTTTCCCCAAACATTTTATTGAGAATATTCAAATGTATACATATAAGTCAATAGAACAAGGCCAGGCAGAGTTTAAACATAGGTTGTAAAGAAGAAATACAAGCATAATATACAATATTAAATTAAAATAAATTAGGAAAGAAAAAAAGGTTAAAGATCTGAGAGTCTAATAGATTCTAGGGCCTTAAGGGTCTGATGATAATTTCACAACATAGTTTCTAATTCCAATTAAAAAGAGGTGGAACAGGGTTTTTTTGGAAGAAAACTTACTTTTGTGAATATGAAATTTAGCTAAAATTATAAATAGATTGAACATATAAAACTATTTTTATAAGTGTTTTGGAAATAAAATAAAAAAAAAATTAAGCATGTTTATATAAAATGTTAAAGTCGCCAAAAACACAAAATTCCTTCCAGAAAGTGATAGTATGAAGACAATTCCAAATAAATGGCGTGGTGTTTCAATGTCCAGATTACAAAGGAACCGTGTCTGTCTATATCGACGTGGAGACGGGATTTCGCTGGATCGCACCTGTGAAGGAGTTTGAAACAAACCTCCCGACAAAAGATGTCATTCTATGTCTGCAGACCTTTTTCACTGTGACGTCAGACAAAATGGCTGAAAATGTGAACGCTGACTTCCGGTGTTCAGGTTTAGAACGACAAAGCTGACAGCTGGATGCTGTTTAACACAATTTTACGAAAATAATATAAGGTAACGTTACCAATTTCAACAAAAATATGTACAATATTTATTTATGAATGTCCTGCTGAACTGTGTTTTCATTTCCTGTCTTAGATCGTTCACAAATCTAAATACAAATTTGAGTAATTCTTTAATATTGGAGATTCTATTGAAAATATCAACCTTTCATTTTAACAGATATTATTCTATCAGGTTCTATTTTGCTTGATGTTATTTACATGAGTTTTAAGTGCATTCAGCACAAAAACTGATGCAAATTCATGTTGGACACATGATAGGAGCAGCTAAGATGTAGTTGCTGCTTGTTGGTGTTTTAACTGAACCCAAGACTAAATGTAGTTGTTGTAATCAGAGGTATTTGTTGTTCTTCGGGGTATTTTAAAGGGTAATTTTAAAGATAGAATTGTTTACCAAGTTGCACTGAGAATATTTTAAGTGCTGCTTTGAAGTCAAGTATTTTCAGCTTTTAAAATAAGACAAAAGTTCAGCTCCGGCTGTACGCATTTAGACAATTACTGCAAAATAATCCTTTTCTTATTTATATTTTTGACAGTTTCAAATTATTTTTATCCTTGTTTACCTTTATTATCCCACAGAGATCAGACACGGTTATGAACAACAGCAATAGGAGCCACGTCAGAAAATAACACAACAGTTATTGGTTTTTCTTTATTGTCAGACATGTTAGAATTGTCTGATTTTATCTCTAAACACAGACAGTGTTTGTGTAAATCTCAGTCTGTGTGTAGATTTGAGTAAAATCCCAACCATGCATCAGGTATGCATTTCATTTCCTTTATAATAACCTATTTATTTATATACAAACAAAAACGTTTGAAATGTTGTTAATGTCTTGCACTTCGTACAAAAACATCATCACCGTGACCTGGGGATTATTTTTCTGATGATCAGAGTTTTTTCCTTTCTAAAATCAGACCAAATTTTATGGTCATTTTACTGTCTGCTAAACCATGTCTCATTGTTTTATACCAGTCCAAAATGGCTCTTTACGCTTCTTGGACAACAGTACAAAGCCTGCATGCCACCTCTAGTGATGTATCTCGTTGGTGGTGAGCATTGATGCAGGCTAGTGCCAATCCATCCATCCATCCATCCATCTTCTTGTCCGCTTCTTCCCTTTCGGGGTCGCGGGGTGCTGGAGCCTATCCCGGCTACTGATGGGCGAAGGCGGGGTACACCCTGGACAGGTCGCCAGTCTGTCTCAGGGCCTCAATCACACACACATTCACTCTCACATTCACACCTACTAGTGCCAATCCCCAACCACCAAACAGCTATATATTGCCCTGGATTTAAAGGCAATAGACCCTTTTCTCGTGTTGTCACACATCGCCGGATGTGTGATGAGGAGCTTCCGGCTCATATTGTTCAGAACGGGAAAGCTGACAGCTGAACCCTTTTAAAGCAATTTTACATCAATAATAAAGGGTAACCTCACCAATCGTGACTGAAATCTGTACAATATTTATTGAATAAATGTCCTACCTGGTTGTACCTGTTTCCTCCTCTTTGATTGTTCACAAATCAGAGTACAAATATCGGTGATCCTCCTCAGTGCTGCAGAAGACAACATCTCAGCTCAGCTGCTTCCTCAAATTCCTGATTCTGACTCTAAGGTTAAACATGATCAAATTATTTGGAAGCTGTTGCCAAAAATATGAAAGTGACTATTTCCACGTAATGTCATAAAATACTGTATGTTCACCCAGAGATTCTTTTTTTTACTTGGCTGCTCTTATTTTGAAAGCTGTAAATACAACAGCTGCTCATTTTCACTGAACCACATCATTCCTGATTTTACAATTATCCCCTAAAATATCCCGTAGAACAACAAGTGTCCCACTTGTCCTCTGAAGTAATTAATATGTGTACGAGTAATGCAGCATGTGTGTCTTTACTGCAGGTATTGAATGTGGCCGACATGAGTTTCTATCAGCTTTTGTGCTGATCGCACTCAAAAATACGTGGAAATAACATGAACCAAAATAGAACCTGTTAGAATAATATCTGCTCAAATGAAAGGTAAACGTTTTCAATAAAACATCCAATATTGGAGGATATCAGACATTTGTATTATGATTTGAGAACGAGAGAGGAAATGGGAATACAGTTCAGCAGGATATTTATAAAATAAATATTACACATTATTCTGTTGAAATTGGTAAGGTTATCTTTTATTATTATGTAAAATTGTGTTAAACATCGTTCAGTTCTTCGGTTTACCGTTCTAAATCCATTAAACCGTAAGTTACGTATCCCGCTGACGGCCTGTCGCCATTTTGTGTTCTGTCACAGTGAAAGGGTCTATTAGTTCTTCTCTCGGAGCCAGACAGGACTGTCATTTGGTAAATAGATTGACCCTTTTGAAACGGTAGTTTGTATTTATTTGGGATGTCTCTGAGTGATATTAAAATTGGTTTGGAGATTTGACACATTTGTGTGTGATACTTTTTCAGGACACTTTAACCCTTGTGCCATCATAGGCATGTTTACATTAGAAGTGGGCTCATCTGGAGCCCATAAGAGAGCATGATGGGTAAATTGATGTGTCCCTATATATCAATAATGTATATATCCTCCTGGTTCACACCAACCACCCTCATTACATCCGTGATGCTCCTCTAGAGGATTTTCCTGCAACATCTTTCACCAACATGATCTCATAGATTTATTTCCTTGAGTCAGTTTGTGTTCATCGCTCCATCACAGTCGAGTGTATTGTACTGTTGTACACAGTTAACCATCACTACAAACACTTTTTTCATTATAAAGTTGTTGATTGATCTATTTAAATTATAATTTTCATATCCGTCTAACTGTGAAGAATCTAATAATGAAATATGAACAAAGATGATATTTTACACAAATGTTAATAAGCAAACCAAAACTCTGTTTTCACTCACAGTTTTATTCATGACTGAGTTTAAACGGTTTATAACAAATGAACTGGAGTTCATCTGTACAATTATTCTACAGTTTTACATCTTTCTCAGAAAAACTGTTCATTTTTACATACTTTTATCAGCTGTTTTTAAAACATATCTTATTTTCACTTTCATATTTGTTGTATACAGTGATGCAAATGCAGTAATCTTTGTAATGTTGGCAGTTCACCACATGTAATTAATCTAAATTGTACATTTCATAAAAACACAGTTTCTGACTTTTATAAACTTTATTATTGAACGTCTGAAAGAGTCACAATCACAAGTTTCTTTAAATAAAGTGCACTTTGATACAGCAGTGTTAAGCTCACTGAGACTCTGACAGGTCGACCCTCAGTCGACATCACAGCTTACGTAGCGACGCACACGACAGGTTACACGGATACACCCTGAAGACTGCACCACCTGCAGCGGTGTTCACACCAAGCAACACTTTGGCTCATGGTTCTGAAAAGGCATGCAGTACAAAAGCAGCATTTACAGTGACACAAACACGGACACAGATGTTTGTCATATTTACTTCTGGCAGTGTGAAGATTCACTTATGAGTCCAACATTGTACACGTGAGAGACGTTCGTTTCATTCATCAGATTTAAAGCTAAGTGGTGTTTGCCTCTTTACACTATTATTAATTACAGATACATTCTTGTAAAATAGTGTCACAAATAAAGATTAAATATGTTTTTTGTTGGTACTATAATGTTAAAGACCCACTCTGATGAAAACGGGGTTTTTAAAATGTTCTTGTGGCATTTTTCTGATGATGGAGGACATAGATAAAGAAAATAAAATTTAGAGTATTTTTTATTCAATATTTTTTTTAATCAAATCAGGAGCAGACGGAAATATGCAGTTTGAAAGAGATCCCATTTGTAGAAATGTACAATATCGCTGGGCGGGCCACCAGCTCCCTGCTCTGCTCCATTCTGATCACTTACAGACAAACAGATCCAGGAACGTCTTTGTTTTCCTCGTCTGAGCTGAATCTGGATCAGAACTGGGTGGCTTCAATATTTCTCTCCATTTTTGTTGCAGGGGAATGTCAGTTGTGGGTGTGAGGGGCTGTAAGCCAGCGGGAGAGCATGTAAACAAAGAACTCTCAGGAACAGGAAGTGGAAGTAGGGTTGCTCCGCCCCAACAGCCCCACCCACAATTCAGAGGCAAAGTTTTAATGACCTCCTACTGTTTTGCAGAAACTATGTGCTAGTAAACGACAGTTTTTTTTTGTTTCATTTTAAGCTAAAATCATCATAATAATAATTAAAAGTCCAGTGACAACAATGAGAAAATAGGTCAAAAGATGATCAGAGTGGGTCTTTAAATGATGGAAAACTTTGAGCTAAGATGAGAAACAACATCACACTTTAAGTTAAGAGGAAGTGTTTTCGTTATTTCCATTTGCTTCTAAGCATTTGACAGTTATGACTAAATACCGACTTTGTCTGTTTGAAATGAGCTTCACAATCTGTATTCATAATATAAGGCGTATTTTTCTATTAAAGTACAAATAACACCAAACTGCAGACAGAAATACTTCTGGAAATATGAGCAGCAAATACTGTGTACCTAAAATACAGAAAAATATACAACAGTATCCTAAAATATTCCACTTCTACAACCGCATCATCCAGATGAGTGTCCTTTGACAGATGTTTGGCAGTGACAGAAACATGCTGGTGTTTCTGCAGCAACCTGGTTTCTCTGTGAATGTCAACATCTCCTTTCTGTCTGAACACTAAGACTCCTCAGATTAAAACCCGGTTTGTGCAAAACTGTCGTCATGTTTTCCTTCCTGTTTAAAAGTTCTTATAAAAGCTACATTTGATTTCCGGCAGAACATCTCTGGAGTTACCTGATGTTTTTACAAAATCGCTTTAAGACAAATGGAGAACAGGAGAGAATTCAGGAAAAATCCAGTTGTTTAGAATCCGGATTTGAATCCTTAATCAGGGAAGAAACGTGGGCGGATCTCATCCTTTAAGGAGTTCAGAAAGGAGACAGTGGAATGAAGTATGTAATCACTTCTGAGCTAAAATACATGTGTGGTGTATTTCTACTCTCTGTAGAGGGAGGTGGGTGTTTTATTTTCCACTCTGATTTCAAGGATTGTTCCTTCACTTTAATCTGAACAACTGAGTTTAGCTTCACCTCAGATTTCCTAAACTTCTATCGCAGGTCACCTGGTTCCCCGTGACCTTCACTTGTTCCACAGCTTCCCCTCGGCCGCCAGCCTCTGGTTCAGCTGGCAAAGCTGTCGGAGGAACCCGTCGTTGGGTCCGATCTCCCTCTTCTGCCGCACCGCGGCCAGAGCGCTGTACACGTCCATCTTCTTGTAGAGCATCAAGTAGGCGATGACCAAAGTGGGCGAGCGGCTGTAGCCTTCCCTGCAGTGAACGTAGACTCTGCCTGGAGGAAAGGAAACATGCAGGGAAATGAAGAGCTCAACAGGAAACATGCAGGGAAATGAAGAGCTCAACAGGTAAAGGTGATGCTGGTTCTGCCTGCTGTCGTTCTTGTGCCAAAATTGTAAATGTTCACAAAAATGTGCTCCTCCAAACACAGACGTCTAGCTTCTTTTGAGCAAAATTAGGGTTCACTGATTTTTTTTTCTTCAGTTAAAGCAGCTTGTTGAAAACTTCCTCTCTTTATTCACTGCAGGCCATAACCAACTTACAGCGACATCTCTCAACAACAGCAAAAGAAACACTCCACTAACGCTTTTTAGTCTATTTTTTTATTTACTAGTAGATCTACGATCCTCAAACATCTATAAGTTCCATCTCATGTACCAGCCCCCCTCCATTTATGTCCCTAAAAACCCCCCAACCTGGTTGATTCACAGAACCCAGAGCTGACAAGCGTCTCCGCGTGGTGCGTTCACTGAGCTCCGGACATTAGTGGACCTAAACATCCACTCAGCCCAACTCCGTCTGCTTCTGTCATTTTCATACAATCCACAACAAAACCAAGAAGTTTTTCAGAAAAAATGTTGGTACTATTAAATCGATAAACTATAAATGGATCAGTTCTTCTGGTGTTCAACATTTCCTCTGATAAACTGCTTTGGTTTGCTGTGGATGTCCAGAGTTCTATGAACGTACCAGGAAGAAACACTGGACAGCCCTGGGTTCTGTCAACGCATTCTCACTCCCAATTCCTGACGTTTGGTTAAGGACCCCTCCGCGTCACTTTTTGACGTTTTGGATGTCTACAACATCTCATCGTTTTTTGACGTACTGGCTGTTCCCATTAAATCGAGGGTTCCCAACCTCTGGGCGGCGAACCAGAGTCACTCCAGTACCATGACGCATGGCAAACCGGTACCCAAACCCGGTAGAGGTACCCTAACCTGACAACAGACCAGATGCAGTACCTGACCAGAACCGCTAAGCAGACGCAGTACTAGTCGCGAACCAGTACCAGGTAAAGGTTGGAGTGCCGGTACTGGGTTATGGCAGGGGTCCCCAAACTGAGATAATGGATCTCGTTATCATGAGAGAAAAAAACCCAAAAAGTAGGGTAGGGCGTTTTCAGCTTCTATAAGATTCATGTTGATTTATGTTAGTTGTTCGGACCTCTGTTCTGTCTGTGATCTCTGACAGCCATCACTTTGTTAACTGTTGTAACTGGTTCAGCGGCAGCTCTAAATGTGAAGGTGATGAAAGTCCTTGAATCACAGATTTAGGCACAGCAGCAACACAAATGAATAAATCCATGGAAAAACATCTTCTAGTCATTCACAAACAGAATAAAACTATCTTTCAGGTTATTTTTGGAGCAAACTCCTTCTCTGTAGAACCTCCAGGACAACACTACAATACTGTTCTAACAGTTATTGTTTGTCACTGAATTTCAATCTTCATCATTTATGGCCGATGTTAGAAAACAGAACTGTCTTCACCTCCACAACCAAAGTTTCCTCTTTGCAAATGATTTATTTTGAACAAAATCTCCTTAATTTTAATGTTAACTACTGAAGGCATTAAGGAACATCAATCAGTCTAGAAGTGTACATTTGTGTTGATCAGGAAACAGTAAAAGTTACTGTTCCACACACGACTGTCTGCGCTCATCGTTCGTCTCCTCTGACCTTTCCCGTTCTTGGACGCCAGCGCCTTCTCGATGAACTCTGCAGCTTCTTCAAAGTAAACGCTGATGTCAAAGTGGTCGGTGTCGCTGGCCGGCACGCCGTGGTACACGATGCCCGTGCCGGCGTAGAACTGGGAGCTGGTGTTGACGTGCATGAAGGAGTTCCCTTCAGCCGCGTTCAGGATGTGGGTGATGCCGATGCGCTTCAGGCGCATCACGTTTGTCGCCACAAACCTGATCCAGACAGAGAGGAGTCAAAGGTCAGGCGGGGGCATGAGAGAAGATCAGATTAAACTTTTCAAATTGATGCAGGTTTAGGTTAAGGTACTGCACTGAAACAAGAAGCTTTGTGCAGAATGAATCTCTTTAAAATGAACCTTTTGCAGCTCAAAAAATGGATAACAAATACATTTGTAGACAGATTTTACAACACATTCACGAGTCAGGGCTTAACCTGCCTCAAATCTTGACTAGCATCAGTCAGTAAAGCTCTCGCATCGTCTTTGAGGACGCTAAGAGGAAGGAGGATAAACTGCCAAGGAAGGTGGTCAAAGAGGAGGAAGTCCGATATTTGTGGCACTGCGATGGATGCTGAGAGGGCTCCTATCAGTCAGGGACGATCATCTGGACGACATGAAGCCGAAGAGCAGCTCCAGGGGAGGAAGTCTTAGACTTAGACTTAGACTTGGCTTTATTGATCCCTTTGGGATGGCACCCTTGAGGAAATTAAGTTTCTCAGCAGCTTACATAAGTATACATACTAAAAATCTCAATGCACAATAATAAAGAAGTACAACAACGTAAAGAAGAGCAAAGTCTGTATGGCGGTATCGGTCCTGTTCCACAGCAGGAAGTGCTTCCTCCCACACCGGCCAGCACAGGAAGTGGACCCATGAGGGAGAACAGCTCATATGACATCATCTCGACTATTTGTGCGTCATTTTTTTGACTTCATCTGCAGTATCCAGATTTTCACCTAAATGCAATTTTTAAAAATGTTTCCCAAAAATATCCCCCTAACGAGAGGTTTACTGTTGGAAATTTGAAAATGAAAAACTAGGGCTGTCAGATTTGTCGCGTTAAAAACGCATTAATCTGACGTGTGCTTGACGCCGACAATTTTTTTGACGTGCGCGCGCGTCCCCCCTTTAACTCACCGGCTGCTCTCACTAGATCACCGGCGGGTCTCCAACCACCGAGCTGCGAGCTAGAACCTGCCCGGCGCTAGGACCCAGAGAGCTCCTGCACCCTAACCCGGCTCCGGTTCACGTCCAGTACCACGTCTGGTGGTACCGGCTTGCGTCCGGCGCCGCGTCCCGAGAGCTGTGGACCCCCGACGTTCCGAACAGCAAGAGCACCGGGGGACGTTTTAAATGTTCTGGAGGTTTAAGCGTGATCCAGCCCCAGCATAGCGGTCTGTCTGCCGGCATATTCATCCGTGAGCTCCACTGGACACGTCGCTGCATCGAGCTGCAGCCAGAGAACGCGGCGGCAGTAACAGACTGTCAAACTATCCACAGAGTATCCCGCTTTTCTCAGTCTTTAAGGTTTTAAAAAACCAAAGTTAATTGGAAATGATAAATCTCTATTTCATTTATTACTGTAGTTCAGCAGAGGAGGAAAAGATTTGGTCCTGATAAAAAATGAACATGAAAGTGTTATGGAAATTTTATTTTTGATGTTTTTAATTTTATTTTACTGAACGTTGATTGAAGTTTTGAATTTAAAATGCCCTTCACTTGCACTTGGGCTTTTGTTAGGGATTTTATGTTACAGCCTTTTATTGTTAAGAACGTTTATCTCAATACAATGTTACAAAATAAAGTATTTCTGATGAAAACTATTAATATTGTCATTCTTGTTTTCATAATTAATGTAGAACTGCTAAATTCCACGAAACACATATTTTTTTCCTTAAAAAAGACCACATGTTAATTTGCGATTAATCGTGAGTTAACTCGGGACAGTGCGATTAATCGCGATTAAAGATTTTAATTGCCTGACAGCTCTATAAAAAACACAAATTTTATCTATAAATATACACATTTTATTTCCTGTTTGTCATAAGTTAAAACCATAATGATGAGATTGTTTTAAAATCTCCATGACATTACATCTATAACCACCACAAACCCTCTGTCCTTGGCTCCATTCTTCCAGGCCTTTCTTTCTGCTCAAAGACCTAGTTCTTTTGATTTTCCCTGCAAGCTTCTGGGACCGCTGCATCCCCGACAACCTTTGAAACCAACCGAGCTAAAAATAGCTGCAGACATCCAGAGCAACGCAGTGAACGCAGGAGAGGAGCATGAAATCATGCAGAAACAGAGTCTGTGGGCTCCATCCTACATGTAGTGGAACACAGACAACAAAGCCTTTAATGTGAGGAGCAGGAACACTCGGGAACAGCCTCCTCCTCCTGAATTATGCATCTTTGACTTTGAGAGCAGAACTTCCTCCTCCACGTTTGGAGGTCAGCAAGAACAAACTGGAACACATCATTTCTATAGAGTCTAGAAAATTCTCCAGTAAAAGTTTTTTCTTGAATTATTCAAACTCATAGAGTATTCACTCAGAACTGTTTGGTTTTTAAGGGAAACACCATTTATTAGCTGTATCATAATTACATGAAGGGCAGAGTTTCACTGACAAAACACACAATATATCCAATAAGATTCACAGTTCATTTTGCAGATGAACACAATTAGATTCATTGTCACACTTAAGTAAATGACATTTTAGCTCCTAAAACTTGTTCTCAAATATCCTACGAAAACAAAAATGGAAATTTCAACACATGAATTCCTTAAAAAACACACCAGAAAGAGCTTTAAAGAAAATATAATTCCATATTGTATTATCCAAGTTAACAGAATGATTAAACCTAAGTTTTAAGTAATTAAATAAATGTTATCTGCTGAAAAATAGGTTTTTATTGGTCGAAAAGTATTAATGTCATCAATGGCGAAATAGTTTGAAAAAACATGCATTAGTGACTGGAATCAGACTCCTTGGTAAGACCTTTTTTGGTAGATTTTTTTTTCTTATTTAAAGAAAGCCTGCAAATGATGCATGTATGTTGGACTCATTTCTAAAGGGGCTGTTTTTGCAGTGAACAAAGAGGCCAGAGTGAGGTGAACAAGACAGTTCTTCTCTTTCAGTCTCTCCAGAGCACCAACAGCCTAACAGCAGGAGTTCCTGTCCCTACATTCTGTCAAACACAGACTGACAGTGAATCATAAGCTGAGCAGAGATTTAGAAAAGACAGAAAATGTTCTTTCTCTCTTTTAAAACAAAGGCCACCTGGATTTTAGGGGTACATTTTACATCATCTTTTGATAAAAACAACCTTTTACCAACGGAAGTTGAAATAATAGTTGAAAAGCATTTGAGTCGGTGATGTTCTGCAGGGGAAACACCTGCCAGGTGAGCCTCCTGGAAAAATATTATAGTCATTTCATCTGAAGAAATATTTGGTGATTAGTCAACTATTAAAATAATCGTTTGTGGCATTCTTACTACTTTGCTTCGCATTAATGCAGGAGCGACAAACTCATTTTGGTTCGGGGGCCAAATTCAACCTGTCTGATCTCAAGTGGGCCGGATCAGTAACATAATAGCAAAATAACTTACGGTCAGCTTGGTATCTATAGCTTTGTTTTTGTTTTGTTTGTTTTTTTTCTCTGTTAGAAAAATGCCTCAAACAACCTAGTTCACTTATTATCAGAGCTATTACTGTTGTTATGTTTTTGACAACTACATTTTGGTAATTGTGGTGTCACACCTGATTTTATAGCAAATTAGAGAACTAAACTGCATCTTACCCAGATGTGACGTGCACCTGCCAAGAAATACTGTCTATTTCTTGGGCCCAATCCCAATTCTTCCCTTCTCCCTTCATTCAGAGTTATAAAAAATAGTGTCTCATAATCCGGACGTCACTTTCGTTCAATGACGTCACCAATAATCGCCAGACCGCTAGCTTTAGCGTGGAGCTTACAGCTCTCAAATATACATAACAACAGCAGTTTTGTAACTTTAAAAAGGTCATTCTACAACAAAAAGTCATTGCTTACATTTAAATATAAACTTCTGTGGTTCAGAGCGCACCAACGTGAAGAAAAGCACATCTCAGCGCGACGCGGTTCACCCTCGCAGAGGACTTCATATCCCTCCGATTTAAAAAAAACTCTTGGACTAACAATACCCCTTCAGATGGAGGGGGAGAGAGAAGGGAAGAATTCCGACTGGGCCTTGATTGCTTCCCTCCCTATGCCCCTCCTAGTGGTGGAATTGCGCATTCCGGTCATTTCTTTAAATAACCATAACTCGCCACAGGAAAGGCCAAACCATCTGCATCGAAAATGAACGTTTTTTTATGTTGATCATCACTAGCTCTGTGGAGAAATTGAGTGTTGTGTTAGTCTGGGGGCGGAGCTGTAGAGCAGACTCTTCCTGGAGGGGGCGGTCCACATCGTGCTGACGTCAGGATGATGAAGCTCGCTCATGTTCGTGGGTCTGGGAGGGGCAGGTTTTTAGGATTACTTTTAAATGCATGAACGGATCAAAATACTGCTTTGGGGTTCTTTATAGTGAGGAATGAACAGTAATATGCACTTAAAACCTCAAAAAGTAGAATTTTTCAGGTAGGGCCCCTTTAATGAGTCATCCAGCTGCAGGAATGAGGGTGACCCACTTGGAGGATTCAAATCTGATCTGAATCCTGCATCTCTCAGGCTGATGAGCAGTGAAAGGAAGAAGACTTCTAGACAATACCATCTGGATGAACTAGAAGCTTCAGCGGTTTCCTTTTCCTTATTTTAATTGAAGACATAAATGTGTTTGTGTCAACAGCAGCTGTGTCACAATAAAACAATCCCGCTTTCATTTTGGTGGCATGTTGAAGGAAAGCTATTTTTAGCTGCTGAGCTCCTCCAAAAACATACAGGTGTGTGTGTGGCCCCGCCCATTTTATTCTCTGAAATGTTTACCAGGACTTCAAGTAAAAATGATCAACCAGGTGATGGAGGAAGGTGTGGATGTGGGGCTGCAGCAGTGATGGGTTCTCTGAAGGACACGAGCATCTTCTAGAACATGACAGCAGCTCTGATCACAGAAACTGATCACACACGCAGGAAAACATGCATTTTTCTCGGTTGCATCCATTGGATTATAATAAATGTGTCATCTCGAGGCTTTGAAAGCAGACGATGGACTCACGCATTCCCGATGTAGATCCGGGGGTACACCTCGTGGAAGTGTTTGGTGGGCCAGCTGTAAAAGCCTCCGTCGTCCGTCAGTAACTCGTTCAGCTGCTGCACCGACACCTCGAAGCTGTGCGGCTCCACCCGGCGCGGCGCGTCCGCCTGCTGGGGTTTGTTCTTCATCCCCGAGGACGAGTGAAGGATCACCTCCAACAGACGCATTTAGGCTGGCTTATGGGCGGACGTGGCGGACAGGTGTCAGGTTACCGGGCTGAGGCTTCTACTGCGCGCGCGGCGCTCCGAGCTCAGTGATAAACACCGCCTCCACGGCCGGAGCGAAGCTTATGCGGCCCGGATCTGGGGTTCCCCAGAAGCGGGGCACCATCAGTGGTTGATAAAATAATAGAAATAAAATAAATGTGGACTCACTTTTCTTAAATATAGAATTGAAAAAAATCTTGACTGATTCACTGAAAGCTATAATTTGGTTAGTTAAAGGGGCCCTAAGTGAAAATTCTACTTTTTGAGGTTTTAAATGTATTTTACTGTTCATCCCTCACTATAAAGAACCCCAAAGCAGTATTTTGATCCGTTCATGCATTTAGAGTAATCCTAAAAACCTGCACTGTCTGCAGCAGCCCCTCCCATACCCACGAAAACGAGTGAGTTTTATCGTGCTGACGTTAGCACAATGTGAACCGCCCCCTCCAGGAAGAGTCTGCTCTGACAGCTCCGCCCCCAGTCTAACACTAAAAATCAATTTCTACACAGAGCTAATAATGCTTAGCAAAAAACTTTCATTTTCGATGCAGAATACTGTATATCTTCCAGTTGTGTCTTCAATAAATTCCAGCTCAAAAAGCTGTTTGTTATTTTAGACGTGGGGCTCCTTTAAGAACCCCCACCCCTTACTTACTTAGCAAGTTTATGTGTTTCAAGGTACTCACCATAAGTAAGAAAATGGGTTATTGCATAGTAGTTAAGTGGAAAGTTATTGTGTTTTCGTGGTACTAAATACTAATAGAGCAGAGTAAGTATCCAGAAAGTACCATTTATTGTATTTGAATTTGTTTTATTTTCTGCCACTGAAACAGAAAGGAAGAGGGTCTGTAATGTTTGAACGCAAATATTTTGATGCAGAATACTAAACTTTTGGGGACTTCGGTTTGTTCCCAATCTTTACAGCAACCATGAAAGTGATTCTTCTTGTCTTTGACTATTATTTTACGACTGTTGAATTACATCATTTTTGGAAATTTTATGAAGATTATCCATCCATCCATCTGTCCGTTTGTTCGTCCTTCCTTCCGTCCATACATCTGTCCATCCATCTGTACGTCTATCCATCTATCCTTCTGTTCATCCATCCATCTGTCCATCCATCCATCCATCCAGTTTCATTAATTATATCCATGTGGAATGAAGTAAATTTTCTACATCTGTTTGCGCAAGAAATCATTTTTATTGATAACAGGTTTAAAAGAGACGTTTCCATTGAAAGGCATTCAAGGTGTGTAAGGGTTTAAAGTGCAAATGCTGCAGTGGGTCATGGGTCGAGCATGTTGGGAAGAAACAGAAGAAGAAGAAGAAGAAGCCCTGAATCCCTGCTTGCTTATTTGGCCACGTAACTTTGGGAGAATGATGTTCAAAGACGGACAAAAGGAGGAGAGCTGACTCCGGTCTGACAGGTATCGACCACAGCTGATGACCACGCTGAGGATAGGTCAGAGTCAGACCAGCTGGAATAATTTGGATCAGTCAAAGTGCTTCAGTAAGGAAGGTCATGATCCAAAATGTCCCTTTATCTCTATCAGTCCATTCCCTTTTATCACACTTCTCATTTCTTTTTGGCATCATAATTATTTGTTACTACTTTTTTTTCTCTAAAACTACAGTAATAACACAGATGGGCTTTTTTCTCCTCCTTTTTCCCCTCCTCTGAAAGCTTATAATGCCGTCCAGTAACCTCATCACCTCAGAGGTGATGTTCTAATCGATTTCTGGCAGGCAGAACAAGACGATCCTCCCAGGGAGTCATGCAGGCCGGCTGGACTTTAGCACAGATTGGGCTGCATGTTTGCTGCACGACAACGCAGGACTTTCAGGAAACTGTCGATCTTGTGGGAGTCCCGGCGAAGACAGGACAGCAGGAAATTGAAGTTAATTAGTTTGGACATTTTGTCCTGACCCAGATCGTCGCCTCCTCTGTAGGGCAGGGTGGAGAGGATCTGCGCCGCAGGACCCATCTGAGTTCAAAATGGGGCAGAGGGAGCTATTGTTAGACCACAGACTTTTAAGCAAAAACAGCCACGAAACCTTTGATGTTTTTGCACCTTGCCAGACAGTATATCCAGACCGTCCTCCAGGTTCCTGGAGTGCTCCTGCAGCTCCTGGAGCTTGTTGGAAAGGCTGCCCTCGAGGTGAGGAGCCGAGTTAGCAGAGTTGGACAGGACTTTCACGGGATCCTGCCAGGATTTGAGCAGCGAGCGAGCCAGGGAGATCAGGGTCGACTCCTAGAGGACAGGAAGGAAATCAGCTCTTCACAAGGATAAACCAAGAGTCTGCGACCTTTAAGTCCCCCTCCGATGAAAATCCAGTTTTTGAGCTTTTAACATTTATGTGTGGCATTTTTCTTATGAAAGAGAACAAAATTAATAAGAAATAATTTTGTTTTTGCATTTTTGAGTATTTCTCCTTTTAAATCTCTGCCAATCAAACTGTCTTGGACAGACTCTGTTTGAATGAATGAGCTTTCTATAAGCCTATAGACGGACTTTAACAGTAAAAGAGCCATTTTGGCCTGTTTTTCACTTATCAAAAAAGTATTAATTTACCTTTTAGGAAATATTGACATCCCTTTGCATTAATTATATTGCTAATTTTATAATAAAAAGGAAATATATTATTTTTTGGTATGATTAAAAACAGAAATATAAAGAGAAATGACCATTTTATCCTAATATAAAATATTTATATATATATATCACTTTTTACAGAAGCTTGCATGACTTCCTTTCAAAATAAAAGACGACATGGTCTCATCTCAGTGCAGCTGGGGTGCCGAAAAGGCGGGGGTCAATGCTCACCTACTGCTACTCACCTCGACATAAACATTTACGATCCAGGAAAGAAAGTATCAAAAGAATATTAAAATATATTTTAGCAAATCCTCTCTGAATATCTTCTAACCATAGTTGTGCAACATAAGATAAAATGTGCTTTAACTTGTGAAATAGACTGAATAATCTCTAGTAAACTAAATGAAATTAATGATAATTAAATAACTCTTTAAAAAATACAAACATGTTATTTTCTCCATCCAGAGAGCCACTATGGAGGGATGAAAGAGCCTCAGGGTGCAGAGCCCAAGGTTAAACTGAAACCTGCAGACACAAAAAGTCCCCTCCCTCCTGAGTATTGTGACCAAAGAAACTCACTGATACTTGCAGAGCCTGCTCTTTGTCGTTGGGTGTGGACAGAGAGGAGGTGTGGCACATGGCCGGACGGGGCATCGTCACCCGGGCGATGGTGGGGAAACCAGACTCCTGGAGGAAAACAGAGGCTGTATGATCACATCTGGCAAATTTGACAAAGTTAGTTTGTTTTTGAATGCGTGGAAAGACGTGTGCAGGTACTGACCAGCTCTTTAGCCAGCATGTTGCTGAGTGAGTGCAGCTTGTCGGAGCGCTGGGAGGCCCGGTCCAGCAGGTCAGGGATGTCCACGGCTTTACACATCAGCGCCGAGCACAGAACTTTAATAGAGAGAAGAACAAGGAAAAGCTGCTTTAAATCACATTCACATGTGATCATGAACGCAGCTTGTTAAAAAGAGTAGATTATTAAATCAAAAACATAGAGGACATAAACTAAAAACAAAGAAAAACTTCAAAATATCAAGGAATTTTCTAGTCTTCGATTTGTTCTTTTGACTTAAATCACAGTATGAGATCAGGTTAAAGAACATCACAGAGAACCACAGTCACCGGTCAAGAAAGCAAGAAGTTGTCCTCTGGTTCCCATCTGAGCCATCTCTTCCTTCGTGTTCCTCCTCGGTCTTTAACTCGCCGACGTCTTGGTGTTTTTGCTCCATTTTGCCATCATTTTATAGTCCCTGGGCTCCACGGTTTTGGTTATGCAGCAGAAGGGCGACCGCTTGTTAATTGTCTAGAACTCGCCTGGACCAGTTTATAATGAGAAACATGGAGAAGGCTTGCATGGATGCAGGAGGATGTCTGCGTGCATGTGAGGCATGTCAGTGGAAAATGGCCCTTTCTGATCTAAATTGAATGCATAAATAAAGACAGACGTCTTCTTCGAAGGTCGTCTCACGTGGTTGTCCTTCAGCGCCATTTCCAACGGTTGAACTGATGAAAAGGAGATGTCCGTGCATGTGAGGGGACGACGTTGACCTTTTGAGCCTCAGCTGCAACTTTTGAAGTAAAAAATTTAAGACATTTTTTTTAATTCCCATTAAGGATCCATTAAACCTTACTGTTAAAATTTGATTGTCCCCATTTTGTCAGGAACCTACCAAAAAGAAGGGGCATGTTTGATGCATCTGTGTAGTCTTTGGTTGATGTCATGAAGTCACACAAGCAGGACACTACATATGCAGTGAGACTGACAGGTCAAGAAAAACCACGACCAGAGTCGGGGCTCACTGCTCCAAACCGGATCGTTCCAACCCAAACTGAATCCCACAGCAGACCCGCATTAACTCAACTCTGCATAAACATTAAGAGCTTAGTGGAGCTGTTCTTCTCAAGAGTCCATTGTAGCATCAGCCTGAAAGCCTTGGAGAGGATTCAGAGGACAGGATGTGATCCGAGTGTCTGACCATTTCACTTCCTGCCTTCGCAGACACCTGTTTCCAAATATAATGATTAAAACAACATTATTAGGGAACTACAAAAACTTAGAAGACAACAGGTAAAAGAGCAAACGAGTCAAAATCTTCATCTTCATTGAGGTTAAAAATGAATAGAAGGTTTACATTTAGGAAACAGTGATTCTGTATTGACTGACAAAGCTCCACAGAATTAAAAAAAGACTCCATAAAACTTCTTTTTAGATCCTAAAGAGTCTAAAAATGTTTAAAATAAAGATCTCTTAAAGAGTCTTAATTTTCCTCTCTGCTACAGTGAAGGGTGGTCTGTGTTGAGCTTGTTAATCCACTAATGGAGGAGTGTAAATCCCAGCCTGCATCAACACATTCAAATTGAAATAGTTTTTAAGAGCTTACTGACTTAAAGAGTGGTCATTTGACAGAAAGCCATCTTGGAAGCTCTGACAGCTTCAACCCTGTGGTGTTCTGTTGGTGGCACGTTGTCTCCACACTGATGGAGTCCAAACGTTGAATCCCCCAAACGCAAATGTTTTCAACTGAGCTGGAAAATAAGTGTTTTATATAGAAGAAAAACATCCACAATCACAAAAGTGCACAGTGTTAAAATAAAAGAAAATCAGTGACGTAAAAGTTAATTCCAAACTGGAATACATCACAGATGACCTGTGATTCAGAATCAGCTTATATGGCCAAGTACAGTGTATAAATACAAGGAATTTGATTCCAGTGACTTGTGCTCCCGTATGCAAAAAGATAAGGATAAACAAAAAAGAATATAAAAATAAATAAATTAAGAGTTGTAATGCACTACCACTGCAATGGTTTTAAATCATTTCAAATCAAATCAAATCCAATACTGATGCGATCAAATCAAATTCAACATAATTAAATTTAATTAAAATTAAATTAAATTGAATTAAATCAAATACTGATCAGATCCAATCAAATCAATTCCAATCAAATCAAATCAAATAAAAAAAAATTAAATTGAATTAAATCAAATACTGATCAGATCAGATCAATTCAAATAAATTCCAATCAAATCAAATTAAATTAAATTAAATCATATTTTATTCATAAAAATCCTTCTCATAATTTACCCAACTCAAAGTGCTTTATATTTCAAACAAAAAGGGTGGGTGGGGTCTTTATTCTAAAAACCCCGCCCACTCTGTACCCTCCGCCGTCCTCCATTAACAGACCCAAGACCCCACAGACGATGAATTCTTATAAAATAACAAAGAAACGTAAAGCTTGGCTCTGCAGTGAGGAGTTAAATCTGCTTAAGCAGAACACAAAATGACAAACGTTTGGATGAGGAAGATTTGGTGTAAAGGTTTCTGATGGTTTTTGGCAATCAAAGCACCAGAAAAACATCTGAACATCTAAACCTCAACGTCGGTCACTCCACACTAGTGAAGATAAAGGCCTGACCTGTTCAGAGAAGCAGCAGAAATGAGTCCACTTCGTCTACGACAACAGGACAGACGACTCTGGAAAAGACTAAACATACTTCCACAAATGAAACTCAAAGTGTTTGTTCAGTGAAGAAGATTTTGCTCATTAGTTTAAGATGAAATGATATTAAAATGTTAACGTGAGTGTTAGCAAACGGAAAAATGTGTACTTTGTGGCATTTTTTATTTATTCACGACTCATACTCTCACTTTGCAAAAGTGTGTGTGGCAAAACATGACTGATCCGCTTGGATTTGATCATGAAAAACGATTAAACTTTAAGAAAAAAAGTTTGTTTTATGTCTAATCGGTAAAAACTGATTTTTGTTGACAAACTCCATCTTGCTGTAGCTCAATAAGAGCTGTTATTGCATTAAACAACTTTTCATCCCTCATTCCTCCAAATACCTGGAAGGCCTGTGCAGGATGGAGAGAAGGTTTGAGGATTTGATGGTGGAGATGTCCTCAGGAGGAAGTGGAACAGAGGAGGAGATGTCCCACATCTGCTGCTCTCCAGTGTTCTGTTGTCCTTTTTTAAGTTTGAACTAGATCTGTTTTCTTTGTCTTTTTCTTTTGTTTTAAAGGTCTGACACGTGTATATGTGATAGTCTCTGTTTCATTTTACACATTCATGAACATCTCTTAGTTTTATTATTAACATTAAAACAGATTTCATAAACAAGATTATAGATTGGGATAGTGGTTTAGTTTTAGTCCCAAAAAATATTTTGGTCTTCAAGATTGTTGTAAAAGCGTAAAGCAGGAGTGTCAAACTCAAGGGGGCCAAAAGGGGGCCGAGGGGCCAAAATCCAAAACACACCTTAGGTCACGGGCCAAACAGGATAAACATTTATTGACCACGCTGAAACTACATTTTTAAACTTTAAAACCCTAACTTTTTAACATAATTATGAACAAGAGACATAGCATTACCTGTGATAATGCTGGTGTGAATGCTGTAAGATGAATTTGGTGACGGAAAATGCTAGTCCTGATAGCTGAAGATGCTGAAGCTGATAGCTGAAATCAATGAAGCTGATTGCCAGTTAAAATATTAGCTAAATGCCAAATTAGCGTAAAAAGAAGAAAAAAAAAACGTCAGCCAAAACAGCTAGCATGTAACTGAAAAAATAGCTAAACTTCAAAAGATCCTAAAAAACTGATAAAAGGCCTAAATTATCCAAAACACCTAGCGTGTAAATATTAGCTAAACTCTAAAACAGCCAAAAAATCTTAGTAAATGCCAAAATAGTCCAAAAAGCTATCAGAATGCCAATTTTAACATCTTTAAAACTTTTACTTTTTAACATTATTATGAACAATTAAAATGCAGGAATATTATTCCAGAATAAATCTACGTAAAGATTAAATATCTTTAAATATTTTATTCTCCATTAAAATATATTTTGTCAAAATAATAGAAGTTAGAAATGAGCTCAAGATAACATCGGGTCATTAATAACAATCAAATAAAATGATCAGGAGGGCCGGATAGAATTACCCAGAGGGCCGAATCCGGCCCCTGGGCCTTAGACTTTGACACATGTGAAGCTGAGGATTAGTTTAAAACTGACAGATCAGTGTTGGCATCTTGACCTCTTTTTTATACATAAAGAAAAAACGAATACAATCATTTTCTCAGATTTTGGGAACTGAACTGTTTTAACCCTTTAACACCCGAGGCGTCGCCGATGACGCTTAAACACAACATCTTAAACTAAACTGTAACTTTCAACCTTTAACACGATCAATGTAATTCCAGCAGATTCTAAAGGAGAAAAGTGACGCAAACTGCTGGAATCTGCTGGAATTACGTTGAATGAATTCAAAACTTAAAGTAAATCAAAGGTTAAAGGTCAAATGTTAAAGGTTAACGTCACACTGTCTCATTTTTGTTTCCATCTGACAGACCAATAGGTCATTAAACATTTTAAAATGTGTCTTCTCTTAGTAAAGACACAGAAAACAGAGGGTGAAATGTCCTCTCTGAGATTTATCTGTACTGTCAACACATTCTCACTCCGAAGTCGTCCTCAACTCGTCAACCTCCGGGCTACGAACCAGTACTGGTCAAGTAGTGCACCGGTACCCAAACCCGGGCGGTACTGGTACCCTAACCCGACACCGGATCAGTGTGAGTACCCAACGGAGTTATGGTACCGAACGTAACCCAGTACTGGGTTAAGGTTAGGGTATCGGTATTGGGTTAGAGTACCAGTACTGGACGCATCCCAAGGGCAGTACCGCATCCCGAGGGAACCTTGATTTTACAAATAGCCAGCACGTCAAAAAACGATGAGTACTGGACACCCAAAAACTTTAAAAAGTGACAGAGAGGGGTCAGTGGTGGTTGAGCCTCAAACCACCACAGGTGTTACTATTTATTTATTTTTCTTTAAATCATTTCTTAAAATAAAGTATTAAATGGTGCACAGATTTTATTTTTTTCAAGTTGAAAAGAACGTGTATTTACTTCTGTTTGTTTTTAAGTGGATGAACCACGTCCACAATCATCCGTTTGGACATTCCACTGACAAAACTGCAGGGATTACAACACTCCTAAATGACTTTATTTTTGGTTTCTTTAAAGAAAATTATTTAGTTTATAATTTAAAAGACTATTTTGATTATTTAAATGTGTTTAGTATGTATTTTTTTCTGTTTTTAAATAGTAGTTTAATTTGTTAGTATGTTTAGTTAGTCCCCCCCCCCCTGCATTATGGTTTGCTCCTGTCTACATAGTGGGTCAGTATGAAGTCTGTTCAGCTTAGACCCCTTCGTTTGTTTCCTTTGGTAATTTTTTTCAGTTGTGCCAAAATTATTGTTGTATTTGAAAGGATTGTATGGGGTTTTTTTAAACCATTTTTTATGAACAGTTTGCATAGTTCGTTTTAATAAAATGGTCTTCATTCAGACTCAAAGGTTTAATGTAACTTCATGTTGATGCTGCCCTCTGCTGGTGAATCCACTGCTCAACACTTCATTGGTTGCTGAGACCTAAAATTAGACACTGACCTGCAATCTAACCGCACAATCAGGATGTAAAAGAGACGGTAACTGATCTGTGAGGAACTAAACTAAATCTGATGGTGACTTAAGAGTTAGAAGTAAATCAAATTGAAAAAGCCACTAAATCAGCAGCTGAAACAATGAGGATGCCTCAGAAGGAAACACCCTGGAGCCCTGAGGATGGGTACAGTTTTCAGCTTTGTTTCTGCACAAGACCCAACAAGGTGTAAATGTTTTCTTGAGGGAAGACTTGGGAGTTCTGCTTTCATCTCCCAGCATGTCGGCGGCTTATGCTGCTCAGCCTGATCACGTCTCTGCTCAAACGGTGGATCAGCTCAGGTGGAAAACAGCCTTCAGAGCAGCAGGTTGTCCTTGTTTGTGATCGATGGCCGATCTTCGACTTGTTGACGTGAATGAACGTACAGCTTTGACTGGACTGACCAGCTGATACCTGCGTGCTTTTGGACATCTGCTCTGAAACCGATGCTGTAAACTGATCTGCATAAGTCAGCTCAGCTGATTCTGTCACCATGGTAACAGTAATGCTCGTTAGACATTGCGTGCTGAGATTTTACCTTAATCAGACAGTGAAAAGCTTTCCCACCACAATCTGTTGTACTCTGATGTGTGTACTCTTAACGAAAACAAAGTGAAACACAGGACGCCTCAAATGGTATTGTACATAAATCATTGTCAGTGATTTATCTTTAGCTTGTTTGATGGTTCTAATAAGGAGCTTAAAGATTTCTCCTGGTTTCAGTTTGAGCATATCTGAACCGCTGCAGTGCCTTCAGGCCTCCAGGCTGAACGAGTTCAACAAGCCTCTCAAACTCCATGTCAGCATGATTTGATAGAAATGCCTCTGCTTGTCGTTACACGCGCTGCCTTCGCTTTTTCAAGGAAGCAACTTCCGAATTTCACAATAAAAATTTATGGAAGAACATTTACTGAAGTCGGATTGTTGCCAGACCTATAAAAGACTCCAAATTTAACTTGGTTAGTTTTAAAGCTCAAAATCACAATGAAAGAAACCAATATATAATCAAACCAACAAAACGTATTTTAGCTTTGATATTGTTTTTGAAGGAAGGAAAATTACATTTAAGTCCAAATTTGTATTTAATGTTTGTAGCTCTCAGTGCAACCAGAGGAACCACAATCTAGTGTTCGCTGGTGATGGTCCCAAGTCTGGGTAAAATACAGAGGAATAAAGCTGATGAGTCCTAGATGAACAGAGTAGGTCAGAGGATATGCGTGGTCTTTATAGATCCAGAGAAAGTCTATGACAGTATGCAGGGACGCAGATGGAGATGTTTAGGAGGAATAATGATTATGCTGGTGAAAGGATGCTGGATGCTTTCCTGTTCTCATTGACCAGCTTGCTGCTGATTAGTGAGAGTATAGTGGATCCACATCCTGATTGACTGAAGACACCTGATTTAAGTCGTCAGCATCCAGGGAAAACAGGGCAGCTCAAGGCTCTTGAGGTCACCTCTGGTCTAGAGGAAGACCAAAGAGGAGGTTCATGGACACGAGAGTACACGAGAGTGGTTGGAGTGAAAAGGAGAATGTTAGATGGAAGCAGATGATTTGCTGATTATTGGCAAAAAAAAAAGAAAAAGATTATGTATTGCTCTCAGTTTCCCTGTTAAAAAAGTTTAGTCTTATGTAAGACACATTTTGGCTCGTAATAATTTAGCATGTGGCAACAGTATGGTTGTGTCCTAATTCCTTCACTACTCATTAGTCTACCATATAATAGTGCAGAGAGGATTGATCTAAAAATATCGATAGTAGGAATGTAGGGAAAAATCGATTTGGCAATATATCGTGACATTTTATCAGACGTTACTTGTATAGATTTAAAATGTTGAAGGGACGATATTTATTCTGTTTACAATTCATTCTTTTTTCCTCTCTTATTTTTGAAGCACCAGTTCAAGCACCGTTCAGGATCCAGAGGCATTTAAAAGCTATATTTAACAAAGTTGGAAATAAGCAGCCCTTTATTTCCTCTATCATATTTTAAGAACAGTTTTGGAATGTGTTGTTTTTCTTATTCTGAAAAAATGTTTTATTGTGTAAATCAGACAATGTTGACTGTTCCATTTCAGAAAAAATATTTTGAAGCTTCCCTCTGATAAGGTTCTGCAAGAACACATGAACTCAGAACATCAGTTCAGAGGTTTTGGTTCTTCCCTGTGAAGTTGGTGTTCCTCAGGGTTCTGCACTGGTACCTCTCTACTGTACAACACAGTCTCAATGTTCTGCTGCTCAGCCGTGGAGCCTGAAGATCCTGAGCATGAAGTGAGTTTAGTTCATTTCCCACAAAGGTCATAAGTTCTTCCTCATCCCTGCAGGTCTGCATGTAAACTCTGGGCAGAGTCACTGCAGCTCCAGGTTTGGCTGTGAGGAACACCAGAGTTCTGTGGGATCCAGTGTGATCTCCTCATTCTCAGAGATCTCCAAAGCTGCTTTTAAAACCCAGGCGGGTTTTCTGAGGTTTTAATTCTGACTCTGATCTTTTTAAATGGACTCTGACTCCCAACGTTTGCAGGTCCTGAATGAGAGTTTGCTCCTCAGGCTGCTGGACCTGAGCTTCAGTAATGAAGCTGGTGTTAATTTGAACACATGTCAAAGTCAAGGCCCGGGGGCCGGATCTGGCCCTCCAGGTTATTATATCCAACCCTCCAGGTTGGCTGATGTCATCTTGCACTTATTTCTAACTTGTATAATTTTGACGAAATATATTTTAATGGAGAGTAAAATATTGAAAGTTATTTAAGGTTTAAGTTGATTTATTCTGGAATAATATTCCTGCCTTTTTATTATTCGTAATTATGTTCGAAAAATTATGGTTTTAAAGTTTAAAAAATCAGCATTCTACTAGCTTTTTGGATTATGTTGACATTTACTGAGATTTTTTAGGCTATTTTGAGTTTAGCTAATACTTCAGCTACATACTAGCTGTTTTGGCTAAGTTTTTGTTTTCTTTTTTTAGGCTAATTTTGCATTTAGCTAATATATTAGCTGCCGATCAGTTTCAGCATCTTCAGTGACCAAATTCAGCTTACAGCATTCACACTAGCATTATCACAGGTGATGCTATATATCTACTTCATGTTAAAAAGTTAAAGTTTTAAAAATGTAGTTTTAGAGTGTTCAATAAATGTTTATCCTGTTCGACCCGTGACCTAAGTTGTGTTCTGGATTTTGGCCCCTTGTGTGATTGAGTTTGACACTTCCGCCCTGAAGAGACATTAAATTATTACTATCTGGTGTGTTCCAGATGGTAACAGTCATTTTTTTTACTTCGATGTCCCTTTAGAGCACGGGTGTCCAGCCTTTAGAGGTTCTGTATAAATCTGTTTTTTACTTTTAAATCAGCATTTTTGTTTGACATTGTAGAAAAAAAAACTGAACAAAGAAACTGAATTA
>NC_050519.1:22195974-22240588 GCF_002922805.2 Oryzias melastigma | reverse complement strand
TGGAGAAATGGCATCATTCAACTTAGAAGCAGCTCGAAAATACCTGATAATTGTGGAGAATAATTATCATCCAGAGTAGGTGTTTATTATGAATTAGATGGCCTCTTGCACTTAACTAATGAAGGAGGAAGCACTCTCCTTTTAAGATACAAAAACAGAGTGACAGTCCTCATGAAAAGTTTGCAGTCCATTGTTTTGGATAAAAAAAAAAAATCTGTAATAGAGCAATATTTTAATGTGCTTTAATAAATCTTCACAAAGCATGATCAGAAGTGTTTTTGAGGGGTGGGTATCAGTAACGGATATTCTTCAGCCACAGAGGGTTGGGGGTGAGATGGAGGTTCTCCATATTCGCGGATTTGGCGAATTTGCGGAGGTCCCCAATCCCCGTTTATAAGGGGAGAATACAGAATTTTCATTTCTACTGTCTGTTAAGATACAAAAAATATGATCGAAAATATGATCGTACATGTCAATAGCGGTATTTTATTGTGAAAAAATTGTTATATTTGGAAAATTGACCAGATTTTCTTGCATCTCTTGGCACAACTTTCTGCGAGGATTGACGCCAATGGCTTGTGGCACTGGGTGACACTGCTTCATGTCTGGTGTGAACAACACCTTGGAATAACAGGGGCGCCGAATGGATATAGTGTAAAGTAACGACTTTTAAATTAGTCGTTGACTTTTTTAAAAGTCGATTAGTTGAAAATATGATCATGCATGTCAATAGCGGTTAAATTAGCGACAACTAATTTAATAGTGAATTGGTCATTACTTTACATTATATGGAGTCAGAGTGTAGTAAAGTTGAAAGTTATAATGACATTCTGTTAGCTTTTTGGACTAATTTGACATTTATGTAGTTTTTTTTTAGGCTATTTTGGAGTTTAGCTAATATTTCAGCTACATGCAAGCTGTTTTAGCTAACGTTTTTTTTTTTTAATTTTCAGCCAGTTTGGCATTTAACAAATATTTTAGCTGGCTATCAGCTTCAGCGTTTTCAGCGATCAATTTCAACATCTTCAGCAGCCAAATTCAGCAAACAGCTTACACACTAGCAATATCACAGATAATACTAGTGTGAATATATCTAGTTTTTAGTTAGTTTAAAGCTAATGATGGTTAAGATGTGTGTTTTACATCCACTTTTTGCATGACCCGATTAGTCGACTAATCGAAAAAAAATAATCAGTCATTAGTCGACTATTATAATCACCTGTGGCAGCCCTAATAAAAGGTGTATTTAACCCTTTAACACTTGAGGCATCGCCAACGACGCTTAAACACAAAGTCTTTAACTTACTATAACTTCTTAACCATTACTACGATCAACATGATTCCAGTAGATTATGAAGGAGAAAAGGAGCTCGTTGATCCTCTTTTCTCCCTCACAATCTACTGGAATTATCATGTTAATGGTTGAAAAGTTACAGTAAATCAAAGAACATAAACACTGGAGCTCCGGTGTTAAAGGGTTAAGGTAGAAAAATGTATCATGCAGGGTTTTTAGGCTTTCTGGGTGATTCTTTGGCAAAGGAAAACATTATATAAAAAATAATAACTTTAAAAAAGTGGTTAGATCTGAGAGTTCTCCCAAACTTTTATGATTAAAGTTTCATTTCAGAGAAGAACAGAGGCGACACAGTTAATGTTTACCGTCCTGAATGACCTTCACAGACACTTTTCCTTAGGAGTCATGGGATATGTGTGTAACCTAGTATTCTGAAACTTTGCTTTCAACACCTCCGCCATATAGAGGCAGCTTGTAGCCCCGCCCTTTCGGCCTGCAGGTCATGCATTTTGCAGAGTCCCTCCAGCTCTGACCTTCAGGCTGACTTACAGCACTCCTTACAGAGGACCACTGGAGAGTCAAACTTTTATTTGAATTTGGATCCCCAACAGCCTGGAGCAAATCTGTTGTGGGCTAAACAGATGAATGCTGCTGGTTTAGTCCTGTGGAGCAACAAAGAGGGCGTGTCTTAAAACGTGTGCGCACTGCTCCCTCATGCAAAGTCAGCGTGTACCCAAAAAACAAAAGGAATCTTTTTGAGCTTCTGGCACATTTACTTCACACACGTAAGCGCACGCATGCCAACATTCAGTTCTGGAGCTGAACACCCCCCTCCCCTCCCCAGTGCACGGCGGCACGTTAAACCCCTCCCTCCTTTTGGCATTCCTCACTGATCCCTCACCACGGACGCACTTTTCCAGCTGTCACACTCTGGACCAAGCCATCTCCTCTGTAGGTAGGACTTTACAACCGGGTTACTGGCATCACGACACCAATAGTACACTTTGTTCCTGCATGTCCTGAACCAGCATGGAAACGATGAAGACGAGCAGCAGGACAGAATCTTTTTGGATCAGACACCCATTTAACTTCTTCATCGTGCCTTTTGCTGCTACACTAATTTTAAGACACTTTTTTAGGACTTTTTCAGCGAGCGTGCAAAAGTGCACGCTGTAACTGAACACAAAAGTGAACAAAATGAAAAAAAGATGTGTGCATTTCCTTTCTGACCTCGAAGGGGAAGCGGCTGAAGGAAATAAAAGCAAGCTCCAGGGGGTTTTGTTTGCAAGACAACATCCAAAACTTAGTTCCCGTTGTGTTTCAACGGGTTTGTGTTTTAAGGAAGGACGGGTTTCAAGTTCTAGCTGTGGGCTTTAGATGTATATCAACCCAAAAAGCTTTTCTGTCTTATGTATTTGCATATTGTTAAAAAGAATATATAGAGAATTATACAACTTTCATAGCAAAGTGCTCAGAAGCATGTAAAAATCTAAATGTAAGACAAGTATTTGACCTTTAGTTTTTTTGGTGAACCTTCAAATTCAAAGAACTTTGGTCAAACTTGAGCATTTTTAACGATTTGACGATTCTCTTGTCTTTGAATGACCTGAAAAACTTTGAAGACCTCTTGTCTAAACTAAGATGAGTAAATATGATGCTCCTCAGCCTTGGCCAAAATCATTCTTGACCTTTGGTGACTGACAGCCGCGTGACGAAGGCTGCAGTGACAACCAGCTGTTTTCAGAGAGCGGCCAATAGGTGGCAGAGCTTCCCGCCTCAGCTTGTTGGAGGGTTCTCCTCTGACCTATAGTCACTGCTGCCTTTGCAGGTGTGCATGATGGGAGTCTGACCAGTTCAGTTTGGTTAATAGCTGCTCTTCACATTCAGCTTAGCACTGGTTTTACGTCCAGCTTTTTCTGTGGTTGGAAGCTGACAGCGGAGCTCGTCTCAAACAGGGTTTCCCAGCTGCCTCCAGGCTCCAACGTTTGTCTCCGTCTCCCCGTCCTGGTCTTTCCGTGGCTGTGGGTCAGTGGCGTGCAGCCCTTTCCTCCTAACCTTTGCTGCAGCGCTTTCCACCCTCATGTTTAATCTCCTCCCACCTCCTCCTCTGCCCTCCCCTTTCACCCACTCACTCTCACTTCCACTGCCTGTCTCTCTCTCTCTCTCTGTGTGATCGTGGAACCGGGATCCAAAGGCGTCCGTAGAACAGCAACAGGACACAGAACCGGGACATCCCACGCCACCACCACAGACATGTCGGACTCAGAGACTGCCCCCGCCGAGGCCCCCGTCCCCGCCGCTTGCACCAACATCAAGGCAGACCTGGACAAATGGTAGGTACAAGATCCATTCTTTATCACCAAACTTTGTCTCGTCTGGCAGTTTCAGACGGATGTGACAGGAGTGATATGATGAGATGTCTTCAGAAATAAAACCCTTTTGAGCGTCATCCAGCGAGATGCATGCACAACCCAGAGATGGGTAGTTCGCTGCACAGCCCAAAATGCGCCATTGTGAAATGGAGTCTCATCAGCGAACGGTGAAATCCATCGCAGCTAAGATGTAACTGCAGTCGACATCCCGGCTGAGTTTGTCACAAAAGGCTGATTAAAAGTTGGGGGTCCCGTGTATGGGAGGATGAATCTGGGGTTAACGATGTGTGGCGGCGGGGTGATGCTTGATGACTGTCCATGCGCATGGATGAAGCCTGGGAATCTGCTTACGTCATCAGCCTCTCTTTTCCCCAGAATACTTTGCGTGAGCTCGACCCGTTTGCCTCCTCTGCCCCTCGCTGTGAATGGATCAAGGTCACGGACACCTGCGAAGCCATATTAGCAGCATGGGCTTTCCTCAACCAAACAACCATCAACATTTACATGAATGCTCCATTGTTGTGTGTAATTCTCTGTTTTGTCAGGGGAGGTTTTTCGTTAGCGGGTCTAGGGTGACCACACTTAACTGGCACCAAAGAAGCTTGGGCCAGAATGTTGGGAGCTGATAAAGGGTCTGTGGGCGTGTGAAGCCCTCAGATAAGACGGCAGGTAGAGGCTGGGCGTGGAACACTGACAGTGGCGAACCTTCAGGAGGACTTTGGTTTTGACTCGGTTCAGTGTTTGGGTCTGAGGCTGCAGACCTGCTCTGCTTGTGTTGGGTGAGTTCTAGAAACTTTCATCTGTGTCCCAAGGTATTACAAGAAGACAAGCTTTTTATGGGGATAATTACTTTTCAAGCTTCAAATGTTGTTAAGGTTAGAAGTCCATCAAAACGAAGCAGTTCTAACGAAGTCTTGTAGCTCCTGCTAAAGTTAGTCTCAGGGTCCACGGTGGCCCCTCTCAACAAACAACACAGCTTCTTTGCACTAGACCTTTGTCCTTTGACCTCAGTAAAAACAAATATTTAACCAGAAATACATTTTTACTCAATTGCATCAATCCTTCAATGTTCAAGTAAGATTTAAATGGGCCATTAACCCTCTGTAGTGTGTTTGTCAGTCACTGTTGTTTATATTGGCATAGAAAGAGTGTACTTTCCATTCATTTAACGAAAAGGTTTTGAAAAGGTTTGAAAATTTGGGGTTGAAACAAACAGAAATAGTTATGACACTTAAACTGTGAAACTCCTTGGAATAAATCTTTAATGGAGATTCGTCTGTGTTTTTAAACACATTGTTCACATTGTTTTGACCCTATCTTTGCTTAACTGTTGGAATTAGTATTTTTATTTTTTCTGAACACTTTTTCTTTTTGCTTTAAAACAGAAAACATATAGATCTCAATTTATATGATTTTTGCAATAACAAAAAATTACTGAATTTTCTCCTCAGTGTTAAGTTTTTTGGACAGTTTGAAGGAAATTGTGGAATCTTTGTGTAATATTATATGAAATAAATAATACAAAAAAGAAGCTGAAGTTTTATTTAAAATTGAGTAATATCAGAAGTTGTTAAATATAATTATCAGAGCTAATTATAAAAACATAAAAATGATCAAAAAAGAGTTAACTCCTGACTATGTGATGTTGCTTAAAACGTGAGTTTGCAGATCTGCACCTTTTTTCTTTTACATAAAAATATTCCAATCACCAGTTTTTTAAATATTCAATCAAACAGAAATGACCAAAATAGATGTATTTTTTTCCACACATCTCAGTCAGACCTGTTGTGGCTGGAGGCCAAAATATTAGGGCTGGATTTAAAAAAAATGATTTATCGAAATGAATCAATCCAAGCTTAAAATATCTAAAATCGATTCATAAAAATATAAATCGATTTAGCACATAAAGCTAAAGTCTGCTATCTTGATGCTAACATATAATGAAATTTCCCATAGAACGGCTAATGCTAACGCTCAGTCGACCTAAACGTACATTGCTTTATAAACTCACAGGAAGAGTTTCCAAACTCTTTTAAGGAGATATTTTTTAAAGTAACTATCTGTGTTCTAAAACACAGTTTTTTGCTCATTATTTCTTCTTCTTGGATAAGGTGTAATGCTATAGCACGAGCTCCCCCTAGTGGCCAAACTGAAACGTTTATTGATTCTGGAAACGTCAGGAAATGTTGGTGGAGGACCCAAACGCAAAGACCAGGCTTGTGGCAAAAATCATTGACAAAAACACAAATGGTGGCAGAACAGATGAGCTGACATTAACGAACTGAAAACCAGACACAAGAAGAAGAAAAAAGACGATGGCAAAAGCACCACGTGCACAATCTGGAAAGGCGTAACACACTATATAGCAACACATCTATGTTCAAATCATAAGTTATTTTATGAACATTTTTGTTTTGGTTATTTTGTGCAAGAAAAGGTTGATTCTGAAAAAAATACATATTTTATTAATTTATTGATAATTATGGCTAAATAATGTATTACATTCATAAATCTAAATATGCTAACAAAAAACAGTGTTTTATGTTTTTCACAAAGAAATTGTTTTTTTTTATTAGGATTGTTGAATCGTGTACAATACAAAAGCTGTTAGGACAGTCAAAGCCTGGTCTTGTTTGGCATCTTCATTTTATTTATTATTTATTTACATGTTTCCTTTCTTTTCTCTTTTTTTTGTTACTCCCTGGCAAGTTTAAATTCATTATTTTGTAATTCTCAGAATTGGCTCATTACTTGGAATGTCTTGTATTATTGTTTGTATGAACTACATTTTAACAATGAAAAAAAAAAAAGATGACAAAAGCACCACAGACACACATCAAATACAGTATTTTGTAAGTATTCGAACAGCTTAAGATGATCAGTTATTCATCCTACTTTTCACTCATTAGAAATCAGATTAATTCTAAACTCTACAAAAAACCCCTTCCTGTAATGTCACCATGATTTCCTAACTAAGTTTATAAATTTACACATTTCTTAAATGTAAGAAGAACTGATGTTTTATACGTTTCAGAAGTACAAAATGTTCTTTCTCGTTACCCTTTGATCCTTACCAAATAACAACTGTTTTCCAGATGTTACATTTTCATTTGGACAGCAGCTATAGATGCTAATGAACCTTTTCTCTTGTTTGTAATGAGAGAAGTCAGGATTACCAACCTGTGCTGGACCATCACAGAGTTACAAGGCCTTCTCTGCTGCCCCACAGTTATTGAGGAAAGTACGCTCAGTTTTTCTTTTCTTTTTGTACATCATTATACTATAAAACAAACCTTCTTGATAGTCTTTTCTCTTCTATCTCCTGGTTTCAGCTGCTGACAGTGTTAAACACCACTGTGGAGTGTTTATCCAATCATGTTTCAGCTTGTGTCATTGATTCAATAAAATCTCCCTGAGGCCTTCAGAATCCTAAAAAAGACTGCCATATACCCAATCAGATTTTAATTCTGCAACCCAAACACCGACCAGTGTGTAAGCTTCTCACTTTAGCGTGGGATGTTCACATCCTGTGGTTGGATAATCGCTCATGCTAGCATACAATACTCTGTGAATACTCCTGTGAGCATCCCAGAGTTCTGTGTTTCTGTTCAGGGTTCTTTTTGTGGCATTAACGTTTTTTTACAAGATAAAATAAGATAAAGAGACAAATACATCTGTTACCATTAGCATGCAGTACCAACAAGCTAATGAAGGAGACATTCTGAAAGGAGAGTTCTCTGGTTCTAGCAGAGCCATTTGTGTGTTATTTAAAAAAGAAAGAAGGATATATAGTTGTTTCAAATAAAAAAGATGATAAAAATGTATTTTTGTTTTTTAATACATTTCCCCACTGTTTACAGTGTGTGGTAGTTTACATTTTTGATTGTTTTTAAACATTTTTGATCATATTTTCAAAGATTTTGGCTATTAATATGTATCAGTATTTAGCTTTTTTGTGTTTCTCAGTTTATAATGTTGTGTACCTTAGATGTTGATGCAGTACTTTGCATAAAGTGCTTCTTTCTTTGCTGTGAACGGTTTAGCTCAGATTGTTGATCATAATTAAACATCAGTTTTCTTTATATAAAACTGGTGAGTTTGCTGTAATGTAAATTACAAGCTTTAGTGTGAACTGTCCTGTCTATTCCAATGTAAACCATGAAGTCTGCAGGAATTTCACATTCATCCGTCCAAACAAATCTGGATTTTTAAATAAATGGCGTTTGTTGGTTACTAACGAGCTGCTTTCAGGAGGTTAAAAGTAGGAAAAGTTCAAACTTCTTCTGTCTTGTCACCAGCTGTCCTCCAGCCCTGACAGATCTGGGTGTGTTTTACTGGCGGTACGGTACAGAGACTTGAGCTGCCTGCAGGCTTCACTGCCATTCAAACAAGTGAAAGATCAAGGAGACAGATTTACGTGTTTCCATACGAGGAGCCGGAACTCTGATCTGTATCACAATGGTTTTTATGAAGGACTTTAAGTTAAGCTCCGCTTAAGGTGTTCGCCTGAACTCCTACCTAAAGAAAAACTAAATGAAACACTTTCCTCATTTAGTTTAAACAACATCTATAGTTTTATTTATGGTCACGGCAGTTTTCTGCATTTTCGAGGTGGGTGTGTATTAATAGCTCTTTAAAGTCATGGATATAGTATGTGTGGAAATGCATGTTCAGGACACCACGACAAGTTCCCGGCTGCAGATCGGGTTCATGCTCCATTTGATACCTGCTTCTTTTAACTCAGAACAGGTTAAGAAGAGAAGGCCTCACATTCACTCGCAGCCAAAGACACAGCCGGACTGCAGGTCGTCATGCTGACAGGAGTGTCATCCTCTCAGGACTGACCTTTCTTTAGCTCGCTGTCGCAATAAGTGAAAAAAATGTTTCAATATCTACATGGATAAAAAAAAAATTGATTTTATTTTTTCATACTGTATTTTGTTCAAAAAATATAGTTTTTGTTGAACTGACCCACATAAAAAAAATATCTGTAGAAGCTCCAAGTTGCTGCAGTGACCTCTGACGTCCTTCACACTTGGAGCTCGCAGAGTTTTGAAGGATTCCTACATAAGAACGTTTAGACTTTCCTCCCCACCCAACATGGACTCTGCCCCTTGTGGCTGGCTGCAGTTGTGTGTGCAGACATGCCCGTACATTCTCGCCGGTGAAAACCATCCCGGACTGGAATTTGGTGACTCGGCAGAGGTCAGTAATCTGAGGGCTGCACTGCTGTTGTCAGACTGTCAGCGTCTCCGAATCACGGCCTCTGATCTCAAATAGACTCCATGGTGCTCCTCCTTTTATACCACGACACTCAGAGTTACATCAGAATATTTTCACATTTTTATGAATGTGGAAAAGAACAAAAATGAACAAAACAGGTCTGATTATTTCTGTTTTCTAAATGTAGTTTTTCTATTGAGATAAAACTCAAATTATTTAATGTAAATGTAAACTTTTGCCTGAAAAAGACTTGAGCTAGTTGAAAAATTCAGACAAATTACATCAATATTCACAAAAAAAGCTTAAAAATCAAAATAAAAATATAGTTTCCTGATTGAGGCTGAAATACAGCCCTTAAAAAGAAACACAATTCACAACTTTTGTTTTAGAAGGTTAAAAAAGTCAGTAAAAGAAACTTTACCAAGAGTTTCTGATATTTTTTTATTTTTTTATTTTTTTTTTTTTGCTGTATTGCTGAGTGGTAGGGGTCATGGTTTCTTAAAAATACTACTAAAATTCTTCCTATTCTTTTTTTTCTTAAAACTTTATTCATCAGTTGCAAACATGATACAGAACATGTCAACATAAAGAACATACACACACAAGAAAAAATGATATATACATAAATACCAAGGGTTTTCGTATAATCTCTTTATCAACAACAAAGGTGAAAATGTTTCTAGCGTTTTTATTTTTCATTCATTTTAATGAATCAAAATATAAACAAATCTCTTTGTGGAATGTAATAAAGAGTGGTCTGGTTTTTGGATATCTGTTTTTATGAATATGGAACTTTCCTAAAATTATCAAAACATTAAAAACTAAATCAAATGTATTGTTGCTCGTCTTCTTCTCCTCCTTCTTTTTCTTCTTCTTGGGGTTTAAATGGGATGTGGCACCAATGTAAAGGTGCATTACCGCCACCTACTGTGTAGAGGTGTCAGTTGGAGTGTGAGACTACCAAGGTCAGGGGCGTCAAAGTCAATCGCACGGGGAGCCAAAATCTCAAACTCACCGTAGATCGAGCGCAGAACAGGATAAACATTTACTGAACACTCTAAAACTACATTTTTAAACCATAACTTTAACATAATTATAAACTAGATATATATTACCTGCGATAATGCTGGTGTGATAGCTGGAGAAGCTGAAATTTATAGCTAAAAACGTTAAAGCTGATAGCTGAAAACACAAATGTTGATAGCTGAAATCACTAAAGCTAATTGCTGAAAATGCTGAAGCTAATAGCCAGCTAAAATGTTAGCTAAAAACCAAAGTAGCCTATAAAATAAAAAAAATAAATAATAAAAAAAACTTTGGTCAGCCAAAACAGCTAGCATGTAGTGGAAAAAATAGCTAAAATTCAAAAATAGCCCAAAAAGCTGAAAAAAAGCATATAGCTGAAATATTAGCTAAACCCAAAAATGGAATAATAAAGTAAGAAAAAAGCCTAAAGTACTTTCTTTGGTATTGGTTTGTTTTCGTTATTTCTTACATTGTATGATAGTTTATGATTATGTGTATACACAATGACATCCAAAAAGACAAAGTTTGCCTTCCTGAAACACCAAACACGCCATGCTGAACATGAATGTTCATCAGTTTTAGAGCTGGTCGCTCATACACGTGATATATTTTACTAGAAAAACAAACAATGCGCCTAACATGATTTATAGTGACTCTTGTTAGCTCCAAAAGACATCTTTTATGGTCTAAACACTCCGTTATTTCCACATAAACAACAGCCCACGGCTCTGACCAGAAATGACTGAGCGGTCAAAGGCTGCATGCGGAAGTAGGTCGAGCATATGGCCCATTGAAGCTCTGCTCCCCTCCAAACATCCTCCTCAGACTTAACCGTTCTCCCTCCGGCAGCTTGACTCTATCCTCCAGATCCTCTTTCTACCCCATACAATTTGCAGTTAAAATGATTCTAAATTATTGTTGTTAATAAAGAAACTAGTCAAAGGAACCTGTTGTTTTAACGGGCCTTAAATACCTCAGAACTCTACAGTTTAAAGGACCCAAAGCTTTCATTGTCATCCTCCACCTGCACGCACTTCCAGTGGAAACTCCGCCCACAAACCAGGTGATGTCTTGCCTCTTTCTCGACTCTTTCAGCTGCACCTGCTCAGTGATGTTTCGCTCATGCATTATGCTCAAACCCATTTCATATGGTGATGCAGGATGTGCTCACAACAAAATCTGATATTTTTTAAATGAAAATCTTTTTGTAACCTTTTTTTTCAACCTCCTAGTACTTTTCCTCATGACAAGCAGACGCTCAGTGTCCTCATGAGATTACATAATGTTGTTCATGTGACCTCCCTGTTGAGATTCTTAAATCGTTCATTTAATATGCAGACGTCGCAAAAATAAAAAAGGTTAAAAAGATGCCACATTTGGGTTTTTCTGTCCTTTTTGTTCCCGTCTTTAATTTGTAAATAGAAGCTTGTATAATGTGTGCGATGGATGGTCGTGCTGGATCAGGATAATCTCTCACAGCCTCGAGGTTAGACGCCGCTTTGCTCGATGCTGGGTCATCAAACATCACTGACTATCCAGTCCAGGCGCATGCACGTGCTCATGTATGATCTGCACTCAGTGGGGCGTTTTTTCCTCAAACACATCACACGAACGAAGCGTCTACTTCAACCAACTAAAGTAAAGGAGCTGAATGATAATCTGTGGCAGCCAGCTGTGTGTTACATCACCACAGGGCACGCAGCCACAATAAAACACAGGAACGGAAGAGTGTAGCCCGGCTTATGGTAGAAATGTCTCAGACAAATGAATGACACACCCAATAAAAAGTATTTGGCATAAAAAAATAGATCAAAATATGACAATGCTTGATAAATTAGAAGAGTTTTCTTTTATTTTTCAACTGTGGTTTATGTAACAAAGTGGAAAATAAAAACTTAGGAAGATCCTAAAAAATGGGCGGACCAAAGGCCAAGTCTCCAGTATCATATATCATTATATATACAGTATATATATTATATATATAACAATACTGGAGACTTGACCTTTGGTCCGCCCATTCCTGGGACATGTGAGACTTTACCCAGAGACCCATGACACTCAGAAAAATGCAACATATTAAAATCATGTAAATATTTTATATTGTGGCATTTTATTTATTTTTATGTTTTGATGATGGAGGACTATTATTAAGAAAATTAACCTTAAAATAGTATTTTTGATTCTTTCTTTACTCAAATCGTTGACAATCAGGAGAAGACAAAGAAAAGCTTTTTGGAAAGGACGATACGCTGAGCTTCCTGCTCTGCTCCATTCTGATACATCCACTTGGAGACAAATAGATCTATGAACGTCGTTGTTTTCCTCGTCTGAGCTTAAATCTATATCTAAACTGTACGGCTAAATAACTCCAAAATCATTCACCATTTTTGTCGCACTGGTAATGTTAGTTTGGAGTTGTGAGTGGCTGTAAGCTAGAGGGAGAGCATGTGAACAGATGGATTATAGGAAGTGAGGGTGGGTCTACTTCACAGCAACAGTCCAGCCTACAGCTCAGAGGTAAATTTCTAACGAACTCCTGCCACTCTGCAGAAACTGTCTTAGAAAACGACAAAGGTTTTTAGATTTTGGATAAAAATGGTATAATCATAATTAAAAGACCACCGGGAACACTTTGAAATTGGACCAGAAGATGATTAGAGTGGCTCTTTAAGACTCTGATGATGTTCTTTAAATTAGGCACAACCGTATCAAGTTTCAGTTTTTATGACAAAGCTGTGAGGACTTCAGTAAGAACGTGAACACATTGCATCTGCTGGAGATTCTGCTCACTCAAAATTAGTGAAAAACTGAAGCTCCAGCAGAAGTACATGGAACCAACCACTGACCCTTTATCGGCCTTTTCCTTTCTCAGACTGTGACCACATTGGTTCAGTCCTGTATTAGTTCTGTGTTGCTTCATGAAGAAGACCGCGGTCGACCACGGATGGTTTTGGACTTTTCATCAACCCAAATGAGAGGCCTCAGGTTGAAGAGATGTTTCACATGTCCTCATTTACAGTCAGGCTTTGAAAGCCCCTCTTCATGGACCATCGCAGTGGGACTGATGGACCCTCTGAGTTAAGCAGCAGGCTGGCTGCTCAGCTCAGTAGTGACTTTACTGTCACTAAGGCTGCTTCACATACACCTACAGCAGAACGAATCCCTTTATCCCATTGGCTGTTTTCATCATTGATCTCAGCAGCAGATCTCCTGGTGTTCCCTTTATAAAGCTTAACATATGTTAAAAAACATATATTTGATTGAACTTATTGTTAATGATGTAAATAGAGTAGACCAGGGGTCTGCAATCTGCAACACTTAAGAGCCAATTGGGTCAATTTCTTACTGAAAACAACCCAGCGAGGACTCATAAGTCTCACGCTAGGTTCACACTGGACGCAGAAGCGACGCAGATGCGACATGAACGCGGCATCACCAAATTCGCATTTTTTGGCGACAGTTGACAGGTGCTTCTGCTAGAGCTTTTTTTTTGTTTTTGCCAATATGGGCAAGTTAATAACCTAAAAATATGACCTCATGTTTCTGCTAAGGAGAAGCAAGTAGTTAGTAGGTCTACACTTCTTTAATGTATCTGTACTTGAGACACACGGAGAGAAGTGTGTGTGTTTGTGATTGTATGTTTATCCTCATCTCTACAGTCTGTTTAGCTACAAAAACATGATTGCATTTGTCAATCGCAGTGTTTTACTGTGAAACATTGGTTATATTTTGAAAATAAACCAGATTTTCTCATGTATCTTGATGCAACTTCCTGCCAGAATTTACGCGGATCGCTTGTGGAAGACCGCGGCGCTCCGAAGTGCTCCGCGCCTAGTGTGAGCCACACCATAGGTTAACAAGGACGCCAAATGAAAGTGGCATCCATCCCACGCCGCTTTGTGTTGCTTCCGCGTCCCGTGTGAATCAGGCGTTACTTCACCATTTAGAAAACTAGAGCACTGATATTTTGATATAATTAAGTTTTGTTTTTCTTTGCCCAAAGAAAAAAAACATAAAGAGAAAATATCCCTTTTTTCCAAAACGTGAAGCAGCTTTTAACTGAGGTTCACATGACTTCCTTTCAAAATAAAAGACACCCTGAGTCATATTGGACTATCTCACAGCAAATGTTGTAGTATAGTGTCATTTCAGAAATGATTAAAAAACCATTACATTTTACTATTTGTGGCGACCTCAGCGAGAAATTGTAAAATCTAACTAACTAAAATGAAATCAGAGATAACTAAGTGACCATACCGTATTTTCACTTAAAAATCTTGAATTTGTTCAAAAATAGAAAATCTAAATTGTGATCTGCTGTGCTGTAAGCTTGAATTCTGGGTTTTTTTTGAGCGATTTTATGCTCAAAAATATGTCAAAATATTTTATTGTAACTTTGTTAAACTACAAAGTAGCCACTCAACGTATTGTTGGAGCATTATGGGTACTGTAGTCAGATGCCTCTCAGAGAGACATCTTAATTTCCTTTAATATTGTCTTGACTGACTTACTTTTGTTTTAAAAATTAATTTTTCATCCCCCATCCCTCCACCCTGCTCTGTCAAACAGATGGGTCCATCCACGTGCCCCCCCCATCACCCTGTGGCGGTGCTGACCACTGATTCTTTTAAACAGAAATTGATTTTTCCTCCAATATTCTGTGGGTTCTGCTGTCTTTGCATTGATTTCAGTTAATATTTTGTTTTTTCTTAGCTACAGACCAGAGTCCTCCTCTGCAAACACAACATGGCTCAAAACATTATGATTTAGATTGAAGGTGACTGTCTTCTTTTTCAGTGTGGCAGAGAAGGGAGCTGAGGGCTGCAAAGACCTAATGGAAGCCTTTGCTGCATGTGTGAAGAGTGCAGCAGAAGGAACATCATGAGGAGTCGCCCCCCAGCCGTAAATGTGAGCAGAACGCCTTCTTGCTCTGAGCTACAGGTTTCTTTGTAACCTTTTATTTAAAATAAACCTCCAACTTTTTTTCTGTTATTTGTGCTCTTTTACTTCTTTTTTTATTTTCATCTTATATTTTAGTGCTTTAGCCTTGGGCGTAATTAAAACTCGTGCAGCCAACGAGCAGCAATGTCTATCTTGGCTGCAAAATTACATGAACTTCCATCAGTTTTTGTGCTGGTCACACTTAAAACATCAAACAAAATCAAACCCATAGGATAATATCTGCTCAAATGAAAGGTAGATATTTCCAATAGAACCTCAAATATTTAAGGATTATTTACATTTAGATTTTGATTTGTAAATGATCTAAGACAGGAAATTAAAATACAGTTCAGCAGGACATTCATACAATAAATATTGTAATTTTTTCTTTTGAAACAGGAAAGGTTACCTTTTATTATTTACATAAAATTAAGCTCAACAACGTTCAGCTTTTCCGTTCTAAATCCATAAACTGGAAGTTCCTATTCAAATTTCTGGCCCTGTTACCATTTTCTCTGACATTACCATCTATTGTGGTCAGAATTATAGCAAGATTCATGAGATTTGCACCACTTCAACATTTCTTCGTCGAAGAAGCCCCTCCCTGCTTGTCTAGTAGGGCTGCCACTATTAATCAACTAATTGATGACTAATCCACTATTAAAATAGTCGACGACTAATTTACTAGTCGATTAGTCATTACTTTATATTATCAGTGTTGTAAAGTTGAAATTTATAATGGCCTTTGCTAGCTTTTGGACTATTTTGGCATTTAAGATTTTTAGGCTATTTTGGAGTTTAACTAATATTTTAGCTACATGCTAGTTATTTTGGCTAATTTGGGCTTTAAAAAAAAAAAAAAAAGTTTTTAGGCTGTTTTGGAGTTCAGCTAATATTTCAGCTGTATGCTAGCTGTTTTGGCTTTTTAAGGTTTTCTTCAGTTTTTATGCTAATTTGGCATTTAACGAATATTTTAGCTGGCTACCAGGTTCAGTGATTTCAGCTATCACCTTCAGCATTTTCAGCTATTAATTTCAGCATCTTCAGCTATCAGCAATAGCATTTTCAGCGGCCAAATTCAGCTTACAGCATTCACACTAGCATTATCACAGGTAATGCTACATATCTAGTTTTTAGTTAGTTTAAAGCTAATGATGGTTAAGATGTGTGCTTACATCCAGTTTGTGCATGACCCGATTAGTTGACTAATTGGAAAAAATAATCAGTGATTATTTAACATCTAAAATAATTGTTTGTGGCAGCACTACTGTCCAGTGTGAACACCATGGGCAGAGAAAAGTGTTCAAGAAGACGCATTTAGTGCATTCACATGCTCTGTGTGAACGTAGCATCAAGAGTTACTTCAAAATGACAGAAGTTATTAGTAATTTGGGGAGATTTGTAGTTTATTAAACTGTTGCGACTTGTTAAAGTGCTTTTCTCCATCTTCTGTCTTCCAGGTCCACTTCCAGTCCTACATGTTCCCAGCATTCCCTTCTGCACAGCAGCACTGGATTCAACAACGATGATGAAGAAGACGATGATGATAGCAGGACAAATGCTGCCTCGACTGGTCTGAGTGTGGGATGTGGCTGCAGTAACTAGTGTTCCCTCCCCCGTTCGTCCCCGTTTAGGCCTTTTTTCCGTCATTCCCCTCCTCCCTCTGCAGTCCGCTCGGAGTTCCAGAGAACCGACGGGCTGTGATCTAACATGTCGACTTGAGATGTAAGCCTATAAATGGAAATAAAAGTACAAACAATTGTTACCAAAACTCCTGGTGATGTTTGTGTCTTCAGGGAACCGTGAATCACCAACACCAATCATCTACACTTGAAAAAATGTAGGGTGTATGTAGGGTTAAGAATCCCACATAACCCTACACACACCCTACAGCAGGCCTTCCACTCACCCGAAAGCAAAACTAGAACATCTAGTTTGTATTTAAAGCACCTTTTTTTTTTTTTTTTAAAGAGAGGAGCTGAAATGCTTATGGTTTTTGTCACTGACGCAGCCCAAATAAATTCAGTTTGACTGAGAGGTTAAAGGTCATGGACCGGGTCACTCTCTTCACAAAAGTGGATCAGATTTGCCTTTTGCCAGGCCACAGTTGCAAATAAGAAGGCTGTTCTTAATCTATCCTGCCTGGATAAATAAAGGTTAAATACAAAATAAATAAATAAAAAATAAAACTCCTTTATAAATAAAGATTACCATTGTTTAGTTTTATGAACTAAAATGTCCTACATTCCTTGAATGTGTGTGTCTGTTGCATTTTGATAATGCGCTCACGTGCAGTAAGGGCATAGGCGACCTAGGCGAACGCTGGAGAGGGTGCCAAATCAAAAAGATTATATATTAATTTTTTTTTTTTTTTTTCCCAGTTTGACGGACCATTGATTTCATGTACAAAAAATAAAAACGTCGGGCTGCACGGTGGCGCAGTGGTTAGCGCTCTCGCCTCACAGCGAGAAGGCCCCGGTTCGAATCCCGGCTGGGACCTTTCTGTGTGGAGTTTGCATGTTCTCCCCGTGCATGCGTGGGTTTTCACCGGGGACTCTGGCTTCCTCCCACCGTCCAAAAACATGCTTCATAGGTTCATTGGTGACTCTAAATTGCCCCTAGGTGTGAATGTGAGAGTGGATGTGTGTGTGATTGAGGCCCTGAGACAGACTGGAGACCTGTCCAGGGTGTACCCCGCCTTCGCCCTTCAGTAGCTGGGATAGGCTCCAGCACCCCCGCGACCCCGACAGGGACAGAGCTGTCAGGAAAAAGAATGAAAATTAAAAAGTGATAATTTGAAAGCGTAAATAAAATAACTCAAAATTTTGACGTAATATATAAATAATAATATATAAATAATAAATAAATATTGAAATAAAACAGCATTTTTGAGGCCAAATTTGGCAAACCTGTCTCTTCAGGGTCAAAAGCTCCGTTTTGGTCACGTGGTGCGTGTGACGTCAGAGGAGTCAACATAGCAAAATGGCTTCTCCTTTGCGTGTCGGAGCTAGCGATAGCGGCAGTATTTCAAGGTCCACAATTCTGTCTTCAGACTCAGATTGTGGAAACATTTGTTCTGAAAGTGACGCTGATTCAGAGGCGCCGGGTGTTTGTGGTTTGAGGACTGTAAAGCCCTATCAATTTGAGCTGGCAGCGCGTAAAGTAAGAGCTCACAATCTGGCAATGACACTGACAGTGACGCTGAGAATGCCCATGAAAACGAAAGCTGTCAGTTTATCAGAGCCATGCTCGAAGCTGGAAGACGTGGAGCATCTCGTGAAGCTTTATTTAGAGATCGGAACCTTTAGGCGACTCTAAATCAAATCATCAATGACACTGACTATCCGGGTGGGTAATGCAGAGTTTCATATGCAAAATAAAGAGCTTAGAGACATGTTTGCAGGACCGTCCGCCACTATATTATTATCCAAAACACATCTTAGGTCACAGGACAACACTAGTGCATGTAACTTCCTTACTAATACTTCATGCTACACTTAAAGGGTAACATAGCAGGACAGTTGGAGACAGACTCCACTCTCAGCCCACATTTGAAAAATGCAATAAAAAGGGGCGTGGCTAAAGGAGGCTACACCGGGTCCTAAATTATGGAAAGTGATGCAAAGAAAAGTGATGGCAGTTTCACCCATTGACTGTATATTGTGATATAGTGTGAAACACATATAGTGACAATTATATATGTCTATGGCTTCTCTGTTTATAATGCCCGACGCTGGGGCTGCAGTACAAAACAAATCAACAATGACAGCGATAGGGGATACAAATTCTGTCAGGGGATACAGATCTCTGCACAAGATCCAGGAGGGTTTGTACAACCAAAGAGGACCCATGTCTGAGTGGTGAAATTATGCTAGCTTCATAAGCTAATAAAGGCTATCATATTAAGCTAACACTCTAAAACTACATTTTTAAAACTTTTTAACATAATTATGAATAATAAAAAGGCAGGACTATTATTCCAGAATAAATCAACTTAAACCTTAAATAACTTTCAATATTTTATGTTGCATAAAAATAAATTTTGTCAAATTATGCAAGTTAGAAATGAGCACAAGATAACATCGGGCCATTGACAAGAATAATAAAAAATGATCTGGAGGGCCGGATAGAATCACCCGGAGGGCCGGTTTCGGCCCCCGGGCCTTGACTTTAAGACATGCATTAGACTCAGAATCAAAGATGGGCGGGGCTTTTATACTGGATCTGCAGAGCATGAAACTTCTGAAATGATGTGGGACCAATCACAAAATTCTACTGTAGGACCTCGTTTTAACCTGTAGGGGGCAGCACACTGATAGTAAATTCAGGAATTAAATAAGTTTATTTTAAATAGTCAAAAATGTGTCAATGACCAACAGACAGCACTTTTAAAGCCCCATTTATAGAGGCCAACAGCCCAAAAAATGTATTTAGTTTTGGTTTCCCTTTAACACACACAGCAGTGGTACGTTCCATTTTCATGACGTGACAGCCGCACAAGCCACAAGGGAACTGCAAGACACACCTGTGCTCCTCTAAGGATGCAGCTGCTCCTCTCTACAGTCCTCCACGGGTCAGGACGACCTAGAAACCTACAGCACCTCTACGGGTTAGTCCACATGACGGTTTACATGAATAACGCAGATATAGGAGCTTCTGAGAAGGCGAAGACAGGATTTAACTATTGACTGTATTGACTGTATTTGAGAACTGGACTGAGTGACCCCTCCTCACTGGCGTTCTAGACAGGAAGTTACTGCTGGCTCCAAGAAGCCAAAATCCCATCTACTACAAGAAATATTCATTAAAATCCTCATTTTTTTCATGAGTTATTTCTGTTTTGCAAGTTATTCCTGGGGTGTGGCCTTCTAACATGCTGATTGGAGAGACTGGTTGCCATAGAAACATAGAGTAACGGATACCGACACGGACCAATCACAGCTTACTGAGGACGTCTGGTTCCAACATGGCGACTGAATTGACTTCATTTAGTTGGAACCTGAAGTGAGTCATTTTCTATGGGTGACATCACACTCACTCACTCAGTCCAGTTCTCTATATACAGTCAATGGATTTAAGAGACAATAAAACCAGCATTGATCCCAAAGTTGACAGACGTTGTCATGGACTAAACACAAGGAGCGTTTTCTTTTTTGCTCTATAGCAGCATTCCCTCATAAAATCATCCTCTTTACAAGTAAAACAGACGTCTATTCAAATATTATTATCACAAATTCATACATTTTGTTTAAATTTTAACCCAGAGACTTTTGCTTTTTTACATCTTTAGTATTCCTGAAAGCAATAAGAACTCTTATCTATTTAACTTATATTTTCATCATCATGCAAACAAAAATCCATAAAGTTGCTCCCATGAGATTTTGTAAGTTCCTTTAGCTGTTGTATCGTAGATGAAAGTTTTAAAAACTGGTCCTGAGCTAAGGAAAACTGACCCGCCACAAACAGGCGGCCAAAGCGTCTGCAGCCGCCCTAATCCAGCCCCGGGGGGTGAGGTTGGACGCCCAGATTAGTCTTTCCCCTTCTTTTACCCACAGCTTCTCTGCTGGAGGGGAAGATTTAAAGCTTGTGTGTGAGTTTATTATACAAGCACATGCAGACATAATATCCTTTTATGGTGCCACACAAAGGTCAAAAGTCACTCCACAGACAAACAGTCAACAATAAAACTTTATTTAAAACCAATCTGTGCTTTATTTAAACTGTCTCATCCTCTCTCAACTGTCAGAGAAAATAAAGTGTTCACTCATAAAAGCTTTGACATCTCATTATGACTGGAATTTGATGATAAATGTGTTTATTTAGTCATTTTTGATCATTAGAAGAGTGAACCAAAGCAGAATCTACACTCCTTATTTCTCTGCGACTGCTTCTGTCCCTCACCAACCTGCAGACCTGCAGGACTCGACAGCAGACATGAATCCAAACTCCTAACTTACAGTCCAGAGCTGCAGAATCTATTCCTTTCCTCAAGGTAACACCATATCCTGATAATCCACGCTGGTCGTGGGGATGGGGGGTATTACAGTCTGAATCCGCAAATAGAAGCAGATAGAACTTCAATCTTTATCCATAAGCCTCACAAATGTATGTTTTATGTCAGTAAAAGACTGCTTGTAAAAAAAAATGTGTCTTACTCTACCTCATGAGTCTGAAACCTTTAACACTAAAAGAGCACTTTGGTCTAGTTTGTTACAGACCAGAACCCAACCACAGCCTAAAAGTCTCACTTTTACATAAAAAAAGCACAACATTTATGCTTTTTTGTCAATCAAACATTTATTTATAAATGTAACTGAAATATTACAATAATTAAATTAAAACAGTGTATATATCAGTGGATCAGTGACGAATGCATACAGACCAGATCTGAGTATTTATGATCATTTCCACAATCAAGTTGATTCAATTTTAATGTTTTTTTATTATTATTATTTTTATCCTCTCAATTTAATTAGATTCATTTTAATTTCAGTTTACACGGTTTACACATTTAGACACATTTGTTTAGAAATATATTAATAATCTGCTACATGTTTTTAATATATTTATATGAATCTGATCCAGTTCACATACTGTAAATGTATCAGTGAAATAATGAGATTGTTAATATCATCCAGTGTTACATGGATTCTCTAAAGGAGAAGTTCTAACTAAAATGTTCAGATCATTAACACTGTAAACATTGTTCTTCTTCCTCTGGACAGTTTTTCAGTTTGGCCACTAGGTGGCGATCGCGCTACAGCATTACACTTTTTTCTAGAAGAATAAGCAAAGTATGATGTAAAAAAACGGTGCTTTAGACCTCAAATTGTTATTTAAAAAATATTTCCTTATAAGTGTTTGGAAAATTCTTGTCTGTGAGTATAAAAAGATGTTCATTTAGTCAGCAATATATGTTTAGGTCGACCAAGCGTTAGCATTAGCCGTCCTATGGGGAATTGCATTAAATGTTAGCATCAAGCTAGCTGACTTTAGCTTTATGTGCTTGATCAATCTCTATATTTATGGATTGATTGGTGATCTATAAAGCTTAGATCGATTCAAATTGATGAATTTTATAAACCGAGCCCTAATGCAAGCTACTAAATGTGTCGGGGGCCTTTTCTACCAGCAGAGGGCGCTCAAGTTCAGTCAAACTTACAACGCTGAGACAAAGTTTTTACTAGAAATGTTTATGTAACAATGAAAAAACAAACTAGATAATAGCAAAATCTAGACTAAAACATGGTGCATGTAAAGTTCTTACCACCCAGCATTTAACTGAATATTGTTTTAAAGCATAAATGACGGAGTCTGTGTTTCTGGGAGACTGCAGGTGATTTCTCTCTGCTGATAACTAATGAGGATTTAGCTGTGAGGACATAATCTTCTGCTTTGGCCTCAGACACATTTCTACCAAACCACTTTCAAAGGATTCACTCAGGCATTCTTGAATTTCTTGTCTGACTTCAATTGATTATGCTTTTTCCTTTTTTGGAAATGATATCATAAACAATGAACAACATTAACATTTGTTTTAAAGTACACACCTCTTTATTTATCATGGGAAAAAAGATTATTGCTGACTTTACATTTATGGGATTCAGAATTATTTTCCATCACAAATGAATTCTTGGCTGTGCTCTTATACAAGCAGAGTGGTGATAGTCAACTATTTAATGCATACAAGTATTCAAATAACTCCATGATCTATTAATTCTCCTCTTGAATGATGATTAATGGATAAATCTAGTTTTATTTTCTTGAAATTTATTACATTTTTTTTTGTTTTTTTGAGAACATTTTATTCCAGCCTTTATCACAGGATAAGTGTGAGCCAATTGACTCACTTTTGCCCTCTGGTGGACGCTTTTGGGAACTGCGTCATCTTAAAATCTGATCCCAAAAACTCAGTTGTAAAATTGTTTTTGTGCCATGTAAAGCATTTTTTTCAGAACGGCCTCAAATTTTACACTACTGCCAAAAATGAAGTAATTAAAAAATTGAAACTTTTTTAAAATAATTATTTTCTACTTGTTTTAGGCTACAGAACATACAACATGTTTTGATTTTTTTTATAAGACTGCAAATAATTTTTAATAATTATCAGATTTTAATTTGAATCTAGATTTGTAATTGTTTTTTTAGTTATTGGAATATGTAACATTTCAACAATTTTCAAAATGGTAAATTATAATTTATGAGAAAACTATTTAAAATGTAATGATAAATAATTAAAATGCATGAGAAAAGTGCAAAGAGAGCAGGAGAACATCAGAAAAACATGTTGTCAACAATAAAGAAATAACAAAGACTCATATCACAGATCATGTTTTAATAAAATCCTTTATCCAGGGTGAATCGTGCATGTGTTCACCGACCTCTATGACCCCAAACAGGAACAGAATTGCTCTGGATAGACTCCATAGCAATTGATAAGTCTGATTCCAAAATCATGCAGACCTGCATATGTATTGTGCTTCAAAAAAACAGTCTCAGGCTGCAGATCTGATCCACTGAGTCGTCTGTTTTAAAGCATTAAAATGTGGATAAATATAAATAATTACATAAAACAACAAGAAATTCAGATATATGATCATCAAAAGATTTGAAAGGCATTGATGCCATAAAGTTTTGGTCCTCCAGTATTTGTAGTCACAAATATATCCAATAACTTCAGCCTCAAACATTCAGGACTAATTATGTCATGTGAAGTTCCTATCATGACATTGAAAGCCCCCCATGGCTCCCCCTTGTGGTCAGAAGTGACAATTACACTCATGACACATCAAAACGTTCACAGCAACACCTGCTGGTTGGAAACTGCAGGTGGATGAACATGAAAAAAGGTTTAACTGGAAGATTTCTGATAGAAATAAAAAATGCTGATTCTTTTTTTTAATTTTTCACAAAAAGTAAAATCTGCGCCAATGGGAGGTCTTGAAAAGGTCTTGGTGCAATCATATCAGAGATAATCTGACTTACATCCTCACACAAGGCATTGTTAGATAATCTGAGCGGCACCAACCTGACTGATGAAGAGATTAAGATCAAAAGGGGATTAAGATCGGGGACTCACTCAGATATCACAATGTGAGCCTTAATCACATGCAGTGATGGAGGCTGTAGTGCTTTTGTACATTATGATCCCTCTGAGCTGTCAGTGTCGTCATCGCCTTATTGTCTTTTTAGTGTCAGAGCTGTAGAGCCGCGTCTTCATGTGAGCTGTGTGCAAAACTGAGCGAAAAACAACATCAACATCTAAAAAACACAAGCAAAAAGAATTGCACAAGAATTGACATTGTAATCCACTTTCTTTAGGTTTTGTTTTTAATACCATATCACAGTATAGGCCTATTTTTTTCAATATTTTTTTTCAAATGACAAATTAAATTTGAAAATGAATTGTGATCAAAGATCCAGTCTGATGAAAATTGTGTTTTTGGTGTTATTAACTTGTTCTTGTAGCAAGAAAATTAAACTTGAAATTGCATTTCTTAATCATTTAAATCAGGAGGAAATGCAGTTTGAAAAGTCCCTGCTCCACTCCATTCTGATGCTCGCCATTTTTGTTTAACGGCTAATGGTAACTCGGGGGAGTGAGGGGCTATAAGCTAGCGGGAAACTGATCAATGACAGGAAGTGGGGGCGGGCTTGCTTTGTGCCAACAGTCAGCAACTCAGAGGAGAATTTCTAAGAAACTCCTGCTGCTCTGCAGAAACTATGTCCTAAAATGATCAACTTTTTTGATTTTGACCAATCTGAGAAGAGTGAAACATTGAACAAATTAGCTAAAATTCTTCAACATTTTTTAGCAAAATAAATGTTTGAGTTGACTAAACCATCAACTCAGATTTTAAAGACCACTGTGAACGATTTAAAAATAGATCAAAAGATGATCAGAAAGGGACTTTAAATATTTTACAACTGCTCTCTACTCAATTTGAACCAAAAACCCAAAACGACTTCTTCAATGTAGTTTAATTATTAAAAAAAGGCAACAATCTCTTTTATAAATGTTGTTTTGAGTGAATATATATTTTCCAGTTTCTATTGTGCCATAAATAACTAAGACGTAATAATAGAAATGAATGAGAAGTGACAAAAAGAAAAAAGAATGTAGGATGTCTTAACACAGAGCTTTGAGGGACTCCTTCAGTCAAAGTCAAGGCTCGGGGGCCGGATCCGGCCCTCCAGATCATTTTATATTATTGTTATTAACGACCTGATGTTATCTTGTTTTTATCACTAACTTGTCTTTTGACAAAAGGTATTTTTATGATGAGTAAAATATTTAAAGTTATTTAAGGTTTAAGTTGATTTATTCTGGAATAATGTTCCTGCCTGTTTATACAGTGATGTTAAAAACTTACATTTTTAAAGTTTTCAATAAAGTGTTTAATAAATGTTTATCATGTTCGGCCCACGACCTAAGGTGTGTTTTGGATTTTGACCTCTTGTGTGATTGAGTTTTACACCCCTGAGTTAAAGAATATCGATTTGATATTGATTTGATATCGATTTGATATGAGTTTGATATTGAAGGGACGGCTTGGTTGCGTGGTTTGAGGGGGCGGGTCTTCCGGTTGCATTTTGATTGGTCGAAATTGGGGCCAAGTGAAATTTTTGATGGAAAGTCCATTGTTTTTACTCTCTAATAAGAATGAACATATAATGAAATTGAAATTATTTATAATAGTTATATTAGAAACATTATTGATTAAAATTGAGGATGTTTTGTTGTTTTTTGCATAATAAACAGCATAAAAATAAAACTGCAGGAAATGACGTTTGTTTCCCTCCAATCTGTCCTTCAACAGCTATAGGACCCAAACATGTGAAGCGCTGTATTAACATTATCAGTGAATGCGCTCGTGTCGTCTCTCCATGTCGGGGGGCGCAGACTGAAGCCGTGGATGTGAATGATGTGAAGGCGGCAGTGCAGAGTGGAGAAGGGTGGGGCCGGAGCGGCGGAACCCGGATGCTGATGCTGCCGATGGAGAACAGGAAGCTCCGCTGAATGAGGAGGAGGAGTGAGGCGAACGGGGATGCTGAGAGCGAAGTAGGGCAGCGATTACCCCCCCGTGAGTGCGGATTTGTGGCTGTTTGGGGGAAGAGGGGTCGGTTTGGTGTTTATTGTTGTTGTTTCCAGGAAGCCGCGCGGACGGAGGAGATGCTGTGATAACGTGAACCGGCCAGGAGGGGAGGATGCTTGTTGTTCCTGGAAACGAGCGCTGAACCCCCCCTCACACACCGAGCAGCCCCCCCGGTCCGCCGCCGCCGCTGCTGTCCCGGGCGCCGCGCGCTCCTGTCGGCTCCTTCACGCGTCTCCTCCTGTGTTTCCTGATGCAGGGCCGGTGAGGAGGGGAGGAGGGGGAGGAGGGGGAGCCAAAGTGTGCACCGGATATTGGAAAAGCCATTCTTCTGGCGGATGCTGCCGTGATAGCAGATCTGAGCGACGCCGCATCCGCGCGGATCCGAACCCGCGCCAGGCCCCGCGTCACGGTGGAACCGGAGTGAGAGCGAGCGCGCCGCGGGACGGTGGGGGCTTTTCTGCAGGACGGGGGTCCCTGATATCGATCTGAGCCTGGAATCAGCGACGCCTCTCTGACTTGGGATATTTGAGACTCTGCTTTTACGGAAATCAATCTCTGGTAAATGTAGGCTTCCTGTCCGGAACGGGAGCAGATTTTCTCCTCCGCTCCTCCTCAGCTACAGCTGCATCAACCGGCTTCAAACTACTGTTATTTATAGCAGGGAGGGGGGGGATTCACTTTTAGGCAACCGCCCCTTGTCCACCCTACTGCGCTCTGCGTAAAACAGACAAATCCAATGGATGAAGACATTAAAGGGAACAGAGAATAAGCACAGGAGTGAAAAGCTGTAGCGCGGGGGGGTCTGAGCGCATGACAAGTGTATGGGAGTAGCCTGCAGGGCCCGGCTTCACATCACGACCAGACCTCCGCAGCCGCCGGGGGATGCGCGGCGCCGCGTCTTTACGCGCGGAGCTACCGTCTTGATTCGCCTCATTTCAGAGGACCCCGCCGTCTGCTGGGAAGAATGAGCAGTAAGGAAGTCACGACGGGCCAGTCCAACCAGTACGTGGGGCCCTACCGGCTGGAGAAGACCCTCGGGAAGGGGCAGACAGGTAAGGGCCCCCCTCTGCTTTGGTGTCAGAGCGCGGATTTCACACAATCACTCCGTTTAATATCCAGATTCCATGCTGTAATCCGTCTAAATCCTCCTGGTGTTTAATCCCCACAGTCTTCTCAAGGAGATCCAAGGCTCAGTTTTGTCTTTGGAGAGGATGGAGGCCTCCCTGCTGCCTCCTAAAACTGAGCAGACTGTGTGACACTGTCAGCAAAGCTCTCTCAATTATTCATGACGCGCTTTCTTCCGGTTTCCACCATGATTTATGATAATCAAAGGCTGCCTCCCTCATTCTGAATGACTGTCTGTCTGTGTGCCCCCAGGGCTGGTGAAGTTGGGTGTCCACTGCATCACGGGCCAGAAGGTGGCCATAAAGATAGTCAACAGAGAGAAGCTCTCCGAATCCGTTCTCACCAAGGTATGGAGGGATCTCCATCCTCCTGTGTCACATTATGGAGCTCAAACCAAACAAAAGGCTTTTATTTTTGCCAAGAAAAGCCCGGCAGTGTGTTGGAAGTGGAGTGTGTGGGCACTCTAAAGAAAAGGAATGATTTCAGGCTGTTAATTAAGCTCTTTGATGTGAGCTGAAACACAATCAAACTTTCTTGCACCCTTTTTAGTATCTGCTGCAGTTGCTCATGTGGTGCTTGAATATGCATTCAGGGCTGCTGCTGCAACAGAAATGTGTGTGCCTTATGAACCACTTTATCAACATTGTGCTCCTGCCCCAAACAGCCTATTTAAAGAAGAGTACAAATGTAACATCAAATAATCAATGTCCCCAATGTGGGGAGCCAATCGATGCTGGGGAAGACGGTTTTAGGTCACGCTATGAGCCGCACGGAACAATGAAATGAGACACAGGAGGGTTTGAAACGCATGAGTTAATGTCAAGGCCCGGGGGCCGGATCCGGCCCTCTGAGTAATGCTATCCGGCCCTCCAGATCATTTTATTTTATTGTTATTAATGACCCAATGTTTTTTTTCAGTTTTTTGGGCTATTTTGAAGTTTAGCTGTTTTTTCGGCTACACGCTAGCTGTTTTGACTAACCTAAGTTTCTTATTTTTAGTATTATTATTATTCTTTAAGTTTATTTGGAATGTAGCTAACATTTCAGCTGGCTATCAGCTTCAGTGTTTTAGCTACCAATTTCAGCAGCTTTAGCTTTCAACACTAGCATCTTCAGCGGCCAAATTCAGCTTACAGCATTCACACTAGCATTATCACAGGTAATGCTTTATTCATAATTATGATAAAAACGTTATGGTTTTATAAATGTAGTTTTAGAGTGTTGAATAAATGTTTATCCTGACCTGAGGTGTGTTCTCGATTATGGCCCCTTATGCAGTTGAGTTTGACACCCCTGGTTTAAAAAGTCAAACAAAATCTTTAATAAATTCTAACTTTTACCATGATAATTCCATTCTGAGTCTACTTTTCTCCTCCAGAATCTACTGGAATTATCATGTTGACGGTTACAAAAGTTACAGTAAATCAAAGAACATTAAAACTGGAGCTCCAGTGTTAAAGGGTTTAGGCTGAAACAGGAGTTTTTATTCTCCTCAAACGTCGTCACGTGAGGGTCAGGCTGAAAGCAGTGATCAGGAAGCGGTCAGGACGCCGGGACCAGACTCCAGGAAGCTAACAATCCCGTCATGGTGAAGAGGGAAGATGCAGGGATGGAGGTCTGCTCTCTGAATCTGAGTTTGGCTTGAGTCACGTGTTGGGCTGCCACGATTAGTTGACTAATCGACTATGATTTTTAGGCTGTTTTGGAGTTTAGCCAATATTTCAGTTATGTGCTAGCTGTTTTGGCTAACTGAAGCTTTTTTTGTGTGTGTGTTTTAGGATAATGTGGAGTTTAGGTAATATTTTAGCTGCATGCTAGCAAATTTGGCTAATTTAGGCTTTTTTTGTTTTTTAGGCTATTTTGGAATGTAGCTAATAGTTTAGCTACATGCTAGCTGTTTGGCTAACGTAGGCTTTTTTTAATTTTTCAGTCTAATTTGGCACTTAACTAATATTTTGGCTTTCTATCATCTTCAGCGTTTTCAGCTATTGATTTCAGCAACTTCAGCTATCAGCGCTAGCATCTTTAGCAGCCAAATTCAGCTTCCAGCATTCACACTAGCATTATAACAGGTAAAAGACCAGATACCTCCCAGTGATACATGCTGATTTGATCACAGAAATGTGAACGGCGGCTCATTTGACTGCAGTCAATGTGAAGATACCATCTTCTCTTCTCCAGAACCTGAACTAGACACTAGGAACAGATGAGGGTTTAGTGCATGTGCAGCAGAGCTGTTGATGGAAAGAAGATCATTCATTCAAACAGAGTCTGTCCAAGACAGTTTGATTGATTTAAAAGGAGAAATACTCGGAAATGAAAAAAACTAAATCATTTCTGATTACATTTGTTCTCTTTCAGAAGAAAAATACCACACATACATGTTAAAAGCTAAAATAAACTGTATTTTCATTGGAGGAGGACTTTAAAGCGTTAGCAGTTGAAGCTAACTACATGTGGCACGGCGAGCCCCCGTGTCATTAGTCTGCCACTGGCCATTTGCCTAACCTGAGTTAATGGAGCTCCGCGGAGCTACAAACTCTCAGGTCACGTCTTACGTCTTTGCAATGAAACCTTAAAGTCCTCTTTAGATTCTCGATTGAATAACAAATAGCAGTCTGTGAGAGGCATTCTCGACCTCTGACCTCCCTCCTCCGTTTCTTCCCTCCCCTCCGTGCGGAACGTCTTTCTCCCGTCTGACATTTTCTTCTGTAACCTTCTCTCTGCTCCTAACCTTTCTCTGCATCCTCCTTCTGTCTGTGCAGGTGGAGAGAGAAATAGCTATTCTTAAACTAATAGAGCACCCTCATGTTCTGAAGCTGCACGATGTCTATGAAAATAACAAATACCTGTGAGTATGTCGGAACCTAGCTTCACTCCGCTAACCGAATCATTAAAATCTACAAGAACCATGATATTAATGATCCGTTGAAATAAAAGCTGAAATAAAAACCTCTTTGCCTCCCAGGTACCTGGTCCTGGAGCACGTGTCTGGTGGAGAACTGTTTGATTATCTGGTGAAGAAAGGCCGGCTGACGCCCAAAGAGGCCAGGAAGTTCTTCAGACAAATCATCTCCGCCCTCGACTTCTGCCACAGTCACTCCATATGGTCAGTGGACCTTCAGCTTCAAATGAAACCTTTGTTTTTTAGGATAAATAAGTATTTGCGGGATCATGTCTACACTTTGGCTCTCTGCTGTTCCTCCTCTTTGCGATCAAGAACAGTGTAAACATCTCCCCGGCTCCTCATCATCACAATGTCAACAAGTGTCAGAATTATCGCCTCAAACTCCTGAAACAGCCGAGCACACAGAGCAAACAAACGGCGTAAAACGTGTGCTTCTGCAGCCAAAACCCCACAAGGACCACAGAAGAGCCGGCCGTCCTTACAGCTGTCCTCCAGTGTTTACATGCCTTTGTGTTCAGCCACAGAGACCTGAAGCCGGAGAATCTCCTCCTGGATGAGAAGAACAACATCAGGATAGCAGATTTTGGCATGGCGTCGCTCCAAGTCGGGGACAGTCTTCTGGAGACCAGCTGCGGGTGCGTCTCCTCACCTTCTGGTGAAGCGTGGAGCTGAAGGTGTTTAAAACCTGTTTCTGTTTTCCTTCCCTCCCACAGATCTCCTCATTATGCCTGCCCAGAGGTCATTAGGGTAAGTGTCTTCTCCATGCACAAATGTGGTTGTGTTAATGTGTCCACAGTGTGTGTACTCATGGCCCTTTGTTTCTTCAGGGGGAGAAGTACGATGGACGCAGAGCTGATGTCTGGAGCTGTGGAGTCATCCTCTTCGCACTGCTTGTGGTAAAAAGATATTTTCACCTCTAAAAGTTTTTTTTAAATTTTGATTCTAACTTTTTTTATTTTTTAAAGTGGTAGAACTTCACAAAAATGTACCTTTCGATGTCCACTCTCTACCCAGCCAGCAAAGCCAAGTGGGCCCCATACGGTTTAAAAGTGGGCAGAAAATGTGGGTCCAGAATGGGTTTGTCCGCGGTTACTGTGGTGGCCCCAGCTGTGTTTGCCCACATTGACTTAAGTGAAGACTCAGTGGGTTAGCTTGCTACACTAGCCAGCCGCCCAGTGGACAGCGTAGTGTTCTAGCGAGCTCCTCAGTATCGAGCAAGTGAGCTCCACTGTAGCATGCTAGCGAGCTACTCTACAGCAAGCTAGCGAGCTCTGCTATATTGAACTAGTTAGCTCCACTCTAGTGAGCTTGCGAGCTCCTCTGTGTTGAGCTAGTGAACTCCCCTTTAGCATGCTAGCAATCTCCACTGTAGCATGCTAGTGACCTACTCCTCAATAAGCTTGCAAGCTCTGCTGTAGCAAGCTAGTAAGCTCCGCTTTATTGAGCTAGTGAGCTCCACTTTAGCATGCTAGCAATCTCCTCTGTAGCATGCTAGCGAGCTACTCTACAGGGAGCTAGCTGGCTCCTCTGTGTTGAGCTAGTGAGCTCTGCTGTAGCAAGCAAGCTAGCTCCACTCTAGTGAGTTAGCGAGTTCTGCTGTATTGAGCCAGCTAGCTTTGCTCTAGTGAGCTAACAAGCTCTGATGTCCACTGGGTGGCTGGCTAGCGTAGCAAGCTAACTCGCTGAGTCTTCCCTTAAGTCAATGTGGGCAAACAGGTGGGGCCACCACAGAAACTCCAGACAAACCCATTCTTTGGGGCCCAAATTTTCTGCCACTTTTAAACCATATAGAGTCCCCTTGGCCTCGCTGGCTCGGTAGAGACGTTTCTACACTTATATTAGAAAAGATCAAAACACACAACAAAAGTGATAATTTTGCAGAAAAAATTTAAAAGAGTCAATAAATTTAAAATACACTTAAAGGGGTTAAAATGAGAAAAAGTTGGAGTCAATTCAGCACTAAAGTCATATTAAAATGTATTGTTTTCTTAAATAATATTTATAATTATATCATGTTAAAATATTTATTTATTATCATCAATTAAATAGATACACAAAATTGTTGCAGAATAATTTTTGACTTTTTTGCACAAATTCAACAACCAAAAAAATCTTTACCTTTTGTGCAAAATGTTCACAGTGAAATGCATTTCTTAGCTTCATTTTGCATATTGGGTGAAAATTATTACATTATTTTTCTCTATTTTCACTTATTATTGGGAAATTTGTTTTGTGTGTACATTTGACTGTATATGAGAACTGGACAGAGCGATGTCTCCCCTCTGGCGTTCCAAACAGTAAAGCACTTGCTGGTTCCAAGAAGCCAAAATCCCTTCTAAGGAGAACTAAACAGCTTTTAGTCATTCTATTATATATTTTTCAAGTTATAAACTGACCAATCATATGCCTCGATAAAAATAGGTGGTCTCATCTCCCAACATTTGAAGCATTTGACAGATTTTTTGTAGCCTGCTCTTTAGTGGTGGGGTGTTTTGGATTTTGGTCCCCTGTGCGATTGAGTTTGACACCCCTGCTCTAAAGAAAATGAGAGTATCAGTGCTGGAAGTTCCTCTTCTTTAAACATAAATGTGCTTCAAATGTGAACATCACATAAAGCCTCTTTTAAGCCATTAAGTCCTAAAAATGAACCTTTATTGTTTCTGGGTCACTACAAGACAACAAACAGGTCAAGGATGTGAAACCACAGATCCAGTCTCTCATCATCTTTGGTCTTTGACTAACACTGAAACGGTCCGACCAATCACATCACTGGAATTCTGAGTTAGAACCTAGGGAGACGCCCCTCACACTCATACTTACTGAAACATCCTTTTGTTTGGCTAAACTTGTACCGTCTCTCCTTAGGGTGCTTTGCCCTTCGACCACGACAACCTGCGACAGCTCCTGGAGAAGGTGAAGAGCGGCGTTTTCCACATGCCTCATTTCATCCCTCCTGACTGCCAGGCCCTGCTCAAGGGAATGATACAAGTCGACCCCGACAAGAGACTCTCGGTGAGAACGGACTTACGGTTTCTGTTATCATGAAGCATCAGACTCATGTGTTCCTGTTGTGTTGTGGTGGTTGTGTTGTTTGTTTGTTGGTTCACCTGATTTTAAAAAAATATATAAATAGTAGTTGAAATGATTATGACAATTCTCACATTCTCACTTTTTTTATTTTTTTTTCTAATGAAATCTTAGTTAGATCCAAGTTTCCACAAAATAATAAAATTCAATACGTTTTTTGATTATTTTGTTATCAGACATGCAAATTAAATCATACCCGACATGTTTCAACGGAGACGTTCCCTCAGAGTGGTCCATTGGACGACTCTGGTGATTCAGCTGATCTAGAGCGTTTATGTCTTTACTGTGTACAACAAAATCATAAAAATGTTTATCCAAGATAACTTAGATGAGTTTTGCTATTCTCAAAGACCCTAATTCTCAGAGACCTAAGCTAGCCTTTCTATTTTCTCTTCACGGTGATGTTCTTCTTAGAACCCAACCAGCATCGTCAGGTGGGCCCCATATTGTTGAAAAAGTGGCAAAAAATGTGGGCCCTGAATGGGTTTGTGCACAGTTTCTGTAGTGGCTCCACCTATGTTTGCCCACATTGGCTTAAGTGGGGGCTCAGTGGGATAGCTCTCGCTATCCAGCCACCTGGTAGACAACGTAGCGTGCTAGCGAGCTCCACTGTAGCGAGCTATGCAGTAGCGACCGTCGTATAGAGCTAGCGACCTTCTCTGTAGCGAGCTCTGCTGTATTGAGCTAGCAAGCTGGATCGTAGTATGCTAGTGAGCTCATCTGCAGCAAGCTAACTAGCTCCTCTGTACTGAGCTAGCGAGCTCCGCTGTATCGAGCTAGCGAGCTCATCTCCAACAAGCTAGCAACCTCCTCTGTGGCGAGCTATCGAGCTCATCTGTAGCGAGCTAGCAAGCTCCTCTGTGGCGGTCTACACCCCGCTTGTGCCATGAAAACCGCTCAGTGGAAACGCTCACCAGAATTAGCTGGACCGGACCGTACCGCTGGACCGCTCAGTGGAAAGGAGGCTTATTTGTCTGCCAGTGGATTCATCAGAATAGAGTGCAGCAGGGAGCTCGTAGCGCTGCCCAGCATAATTCTATTTTAAAAATAAAATCTTTTCAGCATTTATTGGCTGCTCCTGACTTGCCACAATTTAAACAAATGTATTTTTGATCTCATTTTTTTTAAATATGTCCTCCATCATCAGAAGAGAACATGTTAAAAACACCATTTTCATTGGAGTGGGTCTTTAACTTGCTTCTATCACCCGATTCTTACAAACTTCTTAAATGTCATATTTCCTGGATAAACACAGAACATCTGGTGCTCCGTCATGTCAAACTACCTGTAGTTGAATGGAGCATTAGACCTATCTCCACATTTTACCTTCAGGTTCTAAATAAAAGTGGTTATTCATGATAAAGGAGGAGAGATTTGGAGCAAAAATATTTTAGCAAAGAAGTAAAGTCTCTGCTGGACAAACTGCTATGACAGCCCATTAACATGTGGGATGGAGAGGCAGAGAGGAGCAGCTCCGAGCGTTGAAGGGCTTGTAAAAAAAAATGTCACGGGGGACAAAAGCTCAGATTTAATCAAAGCTGTAAGTTCGTTTGATGAGCTGTTGATTAATGGAGCCAGAAACCAGGTCAGACCGTCTCTCTGCTTGTCTCTGCCTGCTACTGTCCTGCACAGATCTGCAAAAATAGAGGCAGATTTCACACTGTTGTGTCTATGTGCAGCTCTGGCATTAACCCACTTCTCCTCCACAGCAAATCAAGACAATAAAAGCTTTTCTGCCGTGTTTTATCAGCAAATGAAGCTTCCGCTTCACGCAGCTGCTTTTCCTCTGCCCTCAAGCAGTCGTAGCTCTATAGCAGCCAGCCCGGTTTCACATGCTCACAGAAGTGCTGCTGCTCCATTACTCCAACCCCAGGAGACACACTGATGCTGGCGTTAATGCAGGGTGGAGAATGCAGGAGGAGGCGCAGGGCAGCTGCAGGAAAACTTTCCTGGAGGTCACAAAAACAGGAGCAACTGTAAAAGAAGACTTTCATGGAACTATTTTTGGTTTTTATTACAAATTTTGTTTAATTTGCCCAAGAGATATACGTTAATTATCTTTATTGGTTGAAAAATTCCTCTTGAAGAGTCATTACCAATAAAATTTACATTTGCCATTGCAAAGAAGAAGTTATAATTGTTTTAATGTTTTTTTTTCTATACATACTTCTTTAGGGTCATATGAGGCTGCTGGCTTTTCTGTCAGTGATGTGATGTTGTCTCTGTTACAGCTGGAGGCGATACAGAAGCACGCCTGGTACCTGTAAGTACATCTACCCTTTTCTGTCTGTGTCAAACGCTATAGCGCACTTCAGGATGCAAAATCCTTCATCAAAAAGTCAACATTTGTACATATTTATTCAAAATTAGTGGGAAAAGTGAAAGAAAATCTCCAAACTTTCTCACTTTCTGCATCCTAATTTTCTGAGGATGTTGTGCTTGTGCCGTGGTGCAGCGTACTCCTCATAAAATGTGCTATGTTGTAGAATTACCTCAGGTGGGTGAACACTGTGATCTATTTTCAGCTGTTTCCCTCAGCCGCCTTACATAGAAATGACAGAACAAAGACGAGGAAGAACAAAAGTTGGCCCTGCCTAAAAACAAGAAGTCTGCAAAAGAAAAACTCAGCTTTTAATCAGTAGTTTTACTTTGTCACCTTCATTTTTACCAGTTTGTGTTGAGTTAAAAGGACTTTTTCCAACTGTTTAGTATTTTTAAGAACATTTTGTCTGAAGTTGTTTTGAGTTAATAGTTTGGAGTGGATTTCAAATTATTCCTCATTGGGGGATACAACCCAGTATATTACAAAATGATTGAAAACACTTTTATAAAGTATCTAGAATTGTCTATCTCTGTCCCCAACCATTACTGTACTTGAGAACTGGACTGAGTGAGTGTGACGTCATCCATAGAAAAATGTTTACTTTCAGTTCCAAACAAATAAAGTCAATTTAACCATCATTTGTTCATGATACAGATGTCAGTAAGTAAATTGGACTAAGTAATATTACGTTATATGTGTAACGGATTACAGTCTGGAAGAGACTTGAACAACATTGAGAATGAAATATGAATTTGAACCTTTGACTGTATATGAGAATCGGACTTAGTGAGAGTGATGTCACTGCCACAGAAAAATGGTTTGATTCCAGTTCTAACCAAATGTAGTCAATTCAGTCGCCATTTTTTCGTGATACGGACGTCTCCATGTTGGAACCAGAAATCATCAGGTAGCAGTGATTGGTCCGAGTCGGTCTGAGTCGACGTTTCTATGGCAACCACTCTCACCAATGAGGAGTGAGCTTGTTGGAAGGCCACACCCCCACCACTTAAAAGGGGCTGATGTGAAACCACATATATTTATTGATTAGTTTATAACTTTAATAACTAGAAAGACAGAAAAAATATGAAATAAAGAAGATTATTAAGGAAATGTAAAAAAAAAAAAAGAATCACATCAAGAATGGTTATTATGATTAATAGAATGACTATTGAGTAATAGCTGTTTATTTTTCTATAGAAGTCTTTGGGATTTCTTGGAGCCAAGAGGAACTTCCTGTTTGGCACACCAGGGGGGAGGGGTCACTTAGTCCAGCTCTCTTATACAGTCAATGGTTCCAAATGATGGGTTTCTCGACCCACAATCCAGTCTTTGCCATTTTTCCTCTGCAACACCTTTGTCTTCAGTAAAATCAACCTTTCTCCTGTCAGGGGGGGTCGCAACGAGCCGTGCCCGGAGCAGCCTCCCCCTCGCCGGGTGTGCGTGAAGAGGATCCTGTCCCTGACAGAGCTGGACCCAGACGTCCTGGAGAGCATGTACTCCCTGGGCTGCTTTCGGGACCGGGTCAAACTCACACAGGACCTCACCAGCGCGGAGTGAGTAAGCTTTCTGTGACCGCCTCTTTGCTGGCTCCACGTGGTTGAGAGCCGACTGACATGAATACATGACAGAGAGGGATTGAAACAGCGTTAATAATCTGCTTTACTTTTTAAAAAATCATTTCCAAATCCAGTCCGTCCGGTCTGTCAACAACCTGAGTCAGTCATGTTTCACAATGTGGGGAAAATATGTAGTTAAAAGACTCTTCACGCTGATGAAAATTGTGTTTTTGATGTTCCTTTCTGATTATGGAGGGCATATATTAAGAAAATTCAGCTCAAAATTGCATTTTGGAGTATTTCTTTATTCAAGTTGTTGTGAATCAGAAGTAGTTTTACTTTTTCACCATCATTTATTCATTGTTTATTGAGCTAAAAGACATGATTTCATCTAAAATATGACTTTTTCTGCTACCCACAACTTAGAGGTAATGAAATCCGGACACTCTGGAGAAAATATGTCCTAGAAAATGACAAGTTTTTTTTTGTTTTGGCTAATTTGGCTAAAAACGGCATAATTTTAATTAGAAGATCACTAGGAACGCTCCGAAAATAGAAACTGGAGCTCCAGTGTTTATGTTCTTTGATTTACTGTCATTTTTTAATTGTTATCATGATCAACGTCATTTCAACAGATTCTGGCGGCAGATTCAAAAGCGCCGTGTTAACAGCTGAAAAGTTACAATATCTCAAAGATGTTGTTTAACTGTCACTGGCGACGACTCAGGTGCTAAAGGGTTAATGAAATCAGATGTTAATTTTATATTCAAACTAATATTATTTAAATTCTAGGATCATGACGTCAGTAAAACAGCTTTGAAAATCCATTACAAGATGAGCTTTTTGACTCTTTGTTCCGTTTGTTCATTCCATTAACGTCACTGATCCTTTATGATTTTCACTGATTCAACAAAAAATACTGATGACTAATTTTAACAGAGTTCACTTGAATAACAATTACTAACCACAAAAAGACCACATGGCTTTTTTATTGCATGTGTGTCATGCAGTCGATCAGGAAGAAAAACTCATGAATAAATGATTTGCACTCAGACAAATAAGAGCCAAAGGTTCTGAAAAACCAGACGCAGTCTGTTGATCCTGACTAAAACTGTTCCACTTTAATATAGTTGAAGTAAAATAAAAAAGATCACCTGTGGATGGAAAGTTTCACTTTCTTGAATAAAGGACCGACTCTGAACTTTTTTCTCTGTTACAGAGAAAGGAATTAAGTCTATAATCTTTGGCGGTTAGGTTCTAGGATGAACTCAGATCATAGATATATATACCCCAGAACGTAGACACTGATGGTGGTTAGAGGCCAGACCATAAAAAAGCATCTCTGCAGGTGGAGAACAGGGTGGAGGAGGGCTAGTGAACCGTCTAGAATGCAGAGAGACAATCGTATATATTCAGTATACGATTGGGATTGGCTCAGAAGAAAGCAGGCTATTGGTTCACAATGAAAGCCTGAGTGACATAACAACAAAGCGTACCTTACTGAAATTCCACCAAAGCTTGACTATGCTTATAGTGTGAATGCTAACTAAACATTCACACTATCAATCAAACTATCTGCAATTTCAGCTATATTGGTATCAAAAAGTTCAGCTTGTCAGGAAATTACTGCTTGTATTTCTGGTATTTGTATACTTTATCGTTTTTGAAATATTGAGTAAAATATTCCCCATTGGAAATGAATGAGAAAGTCTTTAAATTTCAAAATTTAAGTAGATTAGCAAGAAGCTTTTAAATATATTCATGGAATATGTTTTCATCTTTTATAGTAATTTTCAAAAAAAAAGAGTTTACCTAATATTTTAGCAACATGCTAACGGTTTTGGCTAATTTGTTATCTACTGGGGTTTTTAAGGCTAATTTAGAGCTTAACTTCTATTTTAGCAACAGGCTAATGTTTTTAATAATTTGGTTTAATGAGGAATTTTGGATTTTAGCTAGTAGGCTATTTAAAGAACAAGCTAGCTTTTTTTGACTAATTTGGAGTTTAGCTCATATTTAAGCAACACACTAAATATTTTTTGCAAAATTAGCATGTATTAGGGATATTTAAGCATTTTTACTACAAATTATTCCAAAATTTAGGTCAGCTTCAGCGCTCTTTCATAGTTCTTTAATGATATTTCCAGCCTTTTAGCAAATTTAACAATTTGTAAACAGCTTTTGCAATTTCAACAAATCCCTTTAGCAATTGAAGTAAGTTGCATTGCCATTCTCAGCAAAAAGCTTCAGCATCTTCAGCGACTACTTTCAGCAACAAGCATTCACACTAGCATTATCACAGGTAATGCAACTTTTCTAGTTTGTATAGCTAACCCGATGGAGAACCGTAACTGTTCTGTGTGAAGCATTAAAGTCCAGATAAGTACGGCCCAGAAGATCCTTTAGTATGGAGCTGACATGACATTTAAGGAGGGTTTAGATCAGGGATAGGCAGCTCCAGGCCTCAAGGGCGGCTGTGTCTGCATGTTTTCATGATGTCCAGGCCTCACTCATGACTGCTTAACTGGTTCTGATGTGTCCAGACTATTAGAATTTGTTGGAAAACTTGCAGGAATGCCGCCCTCGAGGCCTGGAGTTGCCTATCCCTGGTTTAGATGCTGCTGTAGTACTTATTAAATGTCTTCTTTAGGGTGTCCGTTTCAGTGTCAAAAGCCTTTGAAGCAATAGTCTGTTGGGCTTTGAGGATTTGAACTTCAGTTGTTCTCTTATACTGTCTATATCAGAGTTCTCAAACTCTGTTTACCTTGGGGTTGGGCCCTATGGGGTTCCATTTGTGGCAAAAATATGTTTTTGTGTCCACTGTCTGTATCTTTGGTCTATTGTCTATGTCTGCTGAACAAGTTTGTTGAACATTTGTTCATGTCTATGCACTACTAAACAATATCTACTCCGTGTCCTGTGAAACGACAGGAGCTAATGACGCTAGCCACTGTTGCTAAGGACTTTTCTGATGACCAGATCCAACGACAATAGTAAATACAAAGTTTTCAGCATCAAGCTGAAACATCACAAAGCAAACACAAATCTATCATCAAAGAAGCATGAACATGCAGAAGATATTCAACTTTATACTCATGTTAAGGCGGGGGCAGCATAAGATCGACTTGGGGGCCAAAATCAAACGATTGATTGAATGATAAGGATCAGTGACAGTAACTACTATGTGGAATATTTCCGTTCTATGAGTGCCAGTGCATTTTGACAGATTTCTTACATCACACGGGGATTTTTTTCTGATTCTTCTCTTTACTTTTTGGTGTCTTTTATCTTTCAGAACTTTTCATTCCTATTTTATGTCCCACTGTCTGCAGAGAAAACCAAGAGAAAATGATCTACTACCTCCTGTTGGACAGGAAGGAGCGATACCCCAGCTGTGAAGACGAGGACCTACCGCCCAGAAATGACATTGGTAAACTAAAAATGATGGGTTTGAAAATGATTCAAAATGATTCCACGTGCATTCATGTTTTTTGGTTGTTGCTTTCTCCAAAGACCCTCCTCGGAAGCGAGTGGACTCGCCCATGCTCACACGCCATAGTCGCTGCCGTCCAGAGAGAAAAAGCTTAGAGGTCCTCAGCGTCACTGACCAGGGGTCTCCCACCCCACCTCGCAGGGCCCTGGACACAAACGCACACAGTCAAAGGCACAAACTTAATTCACTGTTTCTTCTATTGACTGTATATGAGAACTGGACTGAATGGCCAGCCCCCCCACATTCTAAACAGGAAGTACCTGCTGGCTCCAAGACGCCTTAACTCCCATTGACTTCTACTGAGACATAAACAGCTATTTCTCAGTCACTCTTTCTGTGATTTTTTACTTTATTAAAAGTTATTCAGGTTATAAATTGACCAATCAGATGCCTCCATAAAAGTAGGAGGTACCCATTGGCCCCAGTGTTGAATGCTCAAAATGTCTACACTACAACACACTTTCAAGTTGTAGGGGTGTGCTCACCTGATTGGAAAGAGTGGTTGCCATAGAAATGTTGACTCAGACCAACTTGGACCAATCACTTTTATCTGACGATTTCTGGTTCCTGCATGGCGACGTCCGTATCACTAAAAAATGTCAACTGAATTGGCTTCATTTTGCCGGAGCCAAAATGAATCATTTTTTTATGGGTCCACTCGTCCAGTTCTCATCTACAGTCAGTGATTTCAACACACCAACAAAAATTAAGGTCATTTTAAAAGTCGAAGACATAAAAAAACTTTCTTGTGTCCTCTGAAGGTCTCGCTCAGTGAGTGGAGCGTCCACAGGTCTGTCCTCCAGTCCCCTCAGCAGCCCCAGAGTAAGGAACTCTTTCTTATCCTTTCATCCACTTGTGTTTGCATTTCTGTTCCCCATTGGACAACCTCTGAAAATGTCAAACCCTGAACATGCATGCCAGTGCTAGGTAAAACAAATGGGATGATATTGAGATGATAAAGTAGACATTTAAAGCAAACAGATTTTGGAAGTGAGGTTTGAAGATAAAAAGAAAACACACTGAAACCCTTTTAACAAATTACAACATTACAACAAATTTGTGCTGAAGCAAAACAGATTTTTTAACACTGGTGAAAAAAGTTCTCGTCATTCTTTGGGTTGTCGGTTTTAATCTTGGTTGAAGTGAAACAGTTCCTGCAGGTGCTGGATTATAGATTCTTAGTGATGTAAAGGATACAAATATTCATAATTGATCTAGTACTGTGATTTATCGATTAAAATCACAGATATAATTGAGATTATGTTGGTAGTATTTTATTTCCTCGCAAACTTCATCAGTTTCTCCTCCTATTGTGTCTCTGTAGTCTTTGCCTTTTTATGTAGATTTGATGCAAACAAAAAGTCGTCCAATCACAAGCTGCTTCTACCAAGTCCGGTTAATAATTGACTGAAGGTGAACCACAGTGAGGGGTTTGTGTTGTGTTCACTAAACATCTGATAGTCTTTTTTTTTTACACCACTTCAAACAATTCCTGAATACATTAATATAAGACAGTGGTCCCCGACCCCCAGGCTGCGGACCGGTACCGGGCACTTGGTACCGCTCCACAGACAGAATAAAGAAATACTCGTGTTAACTTATATTTTTTTGCATTTTGATTATATTCTTCGATTATATTCTGATCCTGAAGGAAGTTTTACTTTGTAAACCTACCAGATTCTGTTCACAACATCTGCCTTGGTCACGTGACTCAAAGCAGCTACCTGGATTGCTAAGCTAGTAGCTAAAAACTAACAAAAACCAAACAATAAAACATATTTAGAAATGATCCTGTGGGAGTTAAGAGCCAATGAAGAAACCAAAGAACACCCTTTGACTTCAAAGAACAATAAAGCTGCGTTTACAGTCTTCCTCGACATATGGAGTTATTGAAACTGTTGTTTTCATGTAGCAGAAGCCGCTCTGGCTAATACGCGGCGACAGACTCTCGACTGTTTCAGACACGCAGATAATAAAGTTGGAGACACGGTGGATTCACGTTATATTTAGAAAATACCAGTTTTACGACGGTTGCGTCATTTTATTTTGCTTTATTTATACAGCACACATTTAAAAGTCAGACGTAGCTGATGTTAGCGACCGGTTGTTAGCCTCCACTTTGACGTTAAAGGGAAAATCTTTATCATAAAGTTCAAACATTTAACGAAGAATGAAGATTCAATCAAATAAAGTTGCTGAGTTGTGGAAACTTGTGAAATATACAGCGAGGCTGAATCAGGTTCAGAAACTTCAGCACAGAAAATGTTCCTTTGTGTTGAAAAAATACCTAATGAATGAGGATTTATGTAAAGACAGAATATGATCAATCTGTTTGCCCTGAAAGATAATCAGAGTCTGGACTGAATGTTAAAATGTCATTCTGTAAAGAAATAAAAATCATGTAATTTTTTCATTATGGAATTTTTTTTAAATCAGAAATGAGCAACTTTGTTTCATTGAATCTTCATCTGTATAAAAAATATCTACTGATATTTTTAGACTTTTTCAAACTAAATCTATTGTAGTAGCATTTTATTTTGAAAATAGATTTTCAGAAACTGGAGGTTAAAAATACTAATTTCAGCCCCGTTCAGACCAGTCCGTAGAAATGTCCAATTTTAATCTGTCCGAGGCCTGAAAAAGGTCAGAGACCTCTGATATATCACACTTTCACCACAAAGAACAAAATCGTCTCAAAGACCTAAAATGCAGCTTTGAATGATTGAAGCTGATATGTTCTTTAGATATTTTGTTTTTGTTGATTGAGATAAGATGTGCCATTGGGACATAAGTGTTTCTCTGTTAAAATCATTGCTATTTATAGATCTGAATCCAAGTGAACTGTTTTGTGTCACCACAACGTCAGTTGAGTCTTTTCTGTATCGATTCAAATATCAGGATATGAGAGGGAACGATGCACAACTCTGACTTAACAGACATAAAGACCAATATGACCAAAAGATAAATCTCATCTTTGAGTTTGTTTTTTCCTTTTTCTTGATATAAGTCAAAGAGAATGTCATTTGCCGACAGCACAGACCGAAGCAGAGGAGGAGTGAGCATTGACGTCACCGCGGTGCGCTCTTTGGGACTGCTAAACTGATTTATGAGACACTTTTCGCGCAGTGAAATGTGAAAATGAAAAACCTTTGTCACTTTAACCATGGCACAGAATGAGCAGTGATGATGAAGAAAATGCAAACGCAGTTGGAGAATGGCTTTTTCATTTCATTTAAGACACAAGTAATGTTGTTACATTGTGAAAATGAAAAAGCATTTCTGTTTATGCATTTTAGTTTTTAAATGTGATAGTGTAATTGAATTTTGGTACAATTTTACTAAAGAACTGTTAGAAAATGCAATGTCAAATGCCATTTTCTTTATCATTTTAATAATGTCACAGGATGAGTGGTGTTGAACAAGAAAATAAAAAACTGTTCAGAGAATGGCTTTGTCATTTCATTTAAGACACAAGTAATGTTGTTACATTGTGAAAATGAAATAGCCTTTCTGGTAATCCATTTTAACTTTCAAATTTGATATTTCTAATTGAAATTTTAAGTACAAATTTACCAGATTTTTTGAAAATGAAATGTCAAAAGCCATTTTCTTTATCATTTTAATTAGGTCACAGAATCAGCGGTGTTGAAGAAGAAAAAGAAAAAGTTGTTGGGAGAATCACTTTTTCATTTCATTTAAGACACAAGTAATGCAGTTACATTGTGAAACTGAAAAAGCATTTACAGTTTTGACCTTTTTTTAAATTATGAGTCACGAACACTTCCATGGATCAAAGGATTCAGTGTTATGGTCATCAAAGACAATTTTCCTGTCGTATTTATAAGCTTGTCATGCTTTCCATCTTGCCGTCCGTCATGTTTCCATTCCGTCCTCATGTAGACGTCTGTGTCTGAAGGTCTGACATGAGCAGCAGCAGCTGGAAGGCGTCAAACTAGGGCTTGTTGAATCTCCATGAATCACATTTCATGACCATTGCCTTCTGTCTCATCTCTCCACATCCCTTCCCCTTTCCCTCCTTTCATCTCTTTCTGTCCATCTGTCAGAGTCCGGTCTTCACTTTCAGCCAATCAGAAGTCACCTCCGCCTCCGCTCCCTCCTCCAAAGACCCCAAACCAGGAAGTGCCACCACCCCACGAGGCGCCCGTCCGA
>NC_050519.1:22185499-22195937 GCF_002922805.2 Oryzias melastigma | reverse complement strand
CGTCCCTCTTCAAGTCCAAGAACTCCTCCTCTAACTCGTCTGCCGCCCCTGTGTCGCAGGTCACGCCGCAGGGCTCGCCGCTGCCCACCCCGCTGGGCACCCCTGTGCACCAAACCCAACACCCATCTTCCACCACCCCTCCCTCCTCTTCCTCCTCTTCTTCCAGAGTGGAAGGAGGAAGCGGGGCCTCTCTGACGCCAACTCCACCCCCCAGTCCCGGTGGCAGCGGCAGTTTGGCCGCCTCAGGCTCCGCCCACTGGAGATCGCGGCTCAACTCTTTCAAAAACAATCTGCTGGGGTCCCCGCGCTTTCACCGCCGCAAACTGCAAGGTGAGTGAAGCTTCAAAGGGTGGGGTCGACAGTCCGTCATCCCATCTCTGATGAAGGCAGCTTATATTCCAGATTTTGTAGACGTTTCTGCATCCAAAGTAGAGAAGAACCAGAAGGAGTTTCCGTCTGCAGATGAGCAACACCTGACGCCGCCGTCAGCACGGCTCACGGGGAAACTCACTGTCCTCTGTGCTCTCTTGTTTTGTTCTTCAGTCCCCACGTCCGAGGACATGTCCAGCTTGACTCCAGAGTCCAGTCCAGAGTGAGTGCCTTCTTCATTTTCATGTTGAGTTTTTGTTCATGTTTGGTCTTGTTCTTTTATTCATCTCCATCCTTAGACAAGTTTTAAGGTCTAAACCTGTTAACAACCCTTCCCAGCGAAGTTATCTGAAAAACATTCGTGTAAGTTTTGTGGTTTATCTCTTAAGCCCCATATGTCAAAGTCAAGGCCCGGGGGCCGGATCTGGCCCTCTGGGTAATTCTATCCGGCCCTCCAGATCATTTTATTTTATTGTTAATGACCTGATGTTATCTTGTGCTTATTTCTAACTTGTATGATTTTGACAAAATATATTTTTATGGAGAGTAAAATATTGAAAGTTATTTATGGTTTAAGTTGATTTATTCTGGAATAATATTCCTGCCTTTTTATTATTCATAATTATGTTAAAAAATTACAGTTTTTGGAGTTAGGCTAATATTTACATCCTAGCTGTTTTGCTAATTTTGGCTTTTTTTTTCAGTTTTACAGGATACTTTTAAGTTTAGCTCATTTTTGTTTTGGCTAAGGCCGGAGCCTTGCTGGGTCAGTGCACAGATAGTTCTGCTCAGGCTAAATCCAGGACAGCCGGCTCCGTAGTGGAGAGGCGACATCCATAGTCCGCTTTTCCCAGCTATCCCAGGCTGTTTGGTCGTTTCAACACTAGAACGTACGACAGGAAATGAGGAGTTTCTTCACTCACAAAGAACAAGGACAGCTCCTCTTCTTAATTTCCTGCAGTCATCAAGATTTGATGAATAAAATGAAAGCAATCTTGTCCAATCTTAATGACCCACTTCCACTATCTTTTGGGAAAGTGTGGAAACTTGGAGTTGTATTCAGCCGATTCAGCGACACAATGGTAGCTTTATGTGTTGGCAAACTTTGTCTTTTTGATGTCATTGTGTAAAACACATAACGACAAGCAAACTTCTGAAGCATAAAACAAACAAAAATCAATGAATTATTGCATTTGTTCTTTGTTTTGGGGAACATCTGCATTTAGCTGCAAGCAAAAGTAACTTAAAAGCAAACGTAAAAAAGACCACTTTAAAAATAACCTCTGACAAACGGATCAAGCGTAAAATAAAGAAGATTTTTTTTCTCCATATTTCCAAAGATGATCAAGATCTCACCAACAGTTTGTTGTAATTCTGACCTTCACTCGACTGAAGTTTTCCGTCTTTCCTGCAGACTGGCTAAGAGGTCCTGGTTCGGGAACTTCATTAGTCTGGAGAAAGACGAGCAGATCTTCGTTTTGATCAGAGACAAGCCGCTCAGCTCCATCAAGGCCGACATCGTCCACGCCTTCCTGTCTGTACGTGCAGCCAGCTCTCGCGGCACCGCCGGATCGTGATGCAGGTCCAGACCCTGACGCTCCTCTGCTCCTGTCTCCACAGATCCCCTCCCTCAGCCACAGCGTGCTGTCTCAGAACAGTTTCCGGGCAGAGTACAAGTCGTCCGGCGGCCCGTCCGTCTTCCAGAAGCCGGTCAAATTTCAAGTACGACTATTTTTTGTCAAGCTTCTCTGCACCGCAAACATCCCAGGAATAAAGCACTAAAGAACGCAGCAAAGCATCTCCATCTACGCTTTAGCAGATCACAGTTCTTTGACTGCTCAGTTTGAGCTCAGCTGTTTTCAGAATGGAAATAGAATAAAGTAATTATAAAAATGATCTGAAGTTTGTCATAGTCGTAGTAATCCACACTTTAAATTCTTTTTGTTTCTACCGTACCCAGACAGAGCTAAACTGGGTCTTGTGTTGTCTGTGGCGCAGCTGTACTAAAGAGAAGGAAGCCTAAAAAGATCCTCCCACATCTGCTAAACACAGACTACAGATTAAATGAAAATACAACAAAACAATAAATGTTTAAAATTGTGCTTTTTGTTTAGTATTAATACAATTCTGCCCTTCTGGAATTTATTGTTTAATTGTGAGACTGCTGGGTAAATATAGCTTTTAATTTAGTAACATGCAAGCTGTTTTTGGATCATTTAGACTTTTTTTTCCAGTTTTTAGGCTAATTTTGAGTTAAGCTAATATTTTCGCATTATGCTGGCTCTTTTGTCAAAAAAAATCTATTCTTTTGGCTGATTTTGACTTTAACTAATATTTTAGCATTATGCTAGCTGTTTTGTCAAAATCAGTCTTCTTTTTAATTCTTTAGGAAGATTTGAGTTTAGCTAATATTTAGGTATTTTGCTGCTTATTGAGGAAAAAAATATTTTTTCCCACTTTTTTGGCTAATTTTGAGTTTAGCTGATATGTTAGCATTTTGCAAGCTGTTTTGGCAAAATTAGTCATTTTTTTAAGTTCTTTAGGCAAATTTTGAGGAATGATGTATTTTTATGCTCTTGAAATGATCGGATAAATACTCCGAAATTCATCATTGAACGAACCACATTCATGTGGAATAACTTTCTGAACCTTGACAGAGATTAATGTTTCTATACTGCACTATCTATGGGGAGACACCTGAAATAATGAGTCACAATAATTAGGATTATTAATATTATTCTAGTTTGGTGGGCTGATTAAATAGTTTTACGGGCCTCATGTGGTTCTCTGGCCGTAGATTGTCCACCCCTGGTTTAGCACTGACTCGTGCTGCTTTTCATTATGCACTTCAGCCACTAGGTGGTGGTAGAGCTTTTCTACATACAGGAAGTTTACATTATTGAACCATTATGTCTAATGTATTGAACACAGCTATATCAGCATTTTTTCAAGCTTCACCGGGCCTTTTATAAATGTATTTAGATTATGTATTTATTATTAGATTTTCTCAGAAAATCTAATAATGTTTCATTGTTTTAACTTTCACCAATATTACTGTACATAGAAATCCACAGTTTATCGGGGAGGAAGCACTGTATTCACATGTGTTTGCTTCCATTCCTAAAATAAAGTAAAACAAGTTATTTTTCAAGAAGAACGTTGTGCAGAGGAGGAATTTTTGTGTCCTACGACAAAAAACCTGAATGTATGAAGTGATTTTTGTGCCACCCCCCTTTTGTTCTCAATGCAGTAGCACAAAAACAACTTTAGATGTTTTAAAGATGGTGTCCATGACTGCTTCCTCTTCATGCAGGTGGATATCGGTTTCTCTGAGGGGGAGAGAGAACGAGAGCGGGAACGAGCAGAGAGAGAGGGCAGAAGAGAGATGGGCCTCTACAGCGTCACCTTCACGCTCCTGACAGGTACGAGGCCGACGCAAACGCATCTCCAGCCCGCTCTCCTCTGGTGTTTCAAACAGGAAGTACCTGCTGGTTCCAAGAAGCCAAAATCCCATAGACTTCTATTAATCAGCTATTAATCAGTCGTTCTATTGGTCAGAATAAACATTCTTGCTCTGATACTTTAATCTTCTTATTTTTTCACAATATTTTTTCTGTAATTGATGTTATTAAAGTTATAAACTAGCCAATCAGATGCCTCAATAAAAGTATGTGATCTCAGGTCAAGATTGTGTTTGTGAAGCCTCGTTTTAAAGTGTTAGGGGTGTGGCCTTCCAACAAGCTCACTCCTGATTGAAAAGTTACAGTAAATCAAAAACCATAAACACCGGAGGCTCTCCGTCCACTTATTGAGTCACCAGACTGAGGATTTTATCAACTCGTGGATGTTTTCAGTTATATGTATGAACTTTAAGGATGCAAACTTTTTGTCATCACTGCATTTGTTATCCAAACTCTGTTTAGGGCCGAGTCGCAGGTTCAAACGGGTTGTGGAAACCATTCAAGCTCAGCTGCTCAGCACTCATGATCAGCCCTCAGTGCAGGCACTGGCTGGTAAGGTTCACACACGTGCACACGCACGCCACACAGCACCACAGTCTTTGACTATGGAGAGAAATAAGTATCACCCCGATTTATGCGTGTGTAATTCTTGATTTGTGTGTAACTTTGGATTTGTGCGGATGTAATTCTTGATTTATAACTCATAGAATACATTATATGCATGAGTCGAAAAATATGAAATTCAAAAAAATACAATTCACAAACGCACAAATTAAAATTACAACAGCTTGTAAGTAATTACACATGCAAATCTTAAACAATCACGCACGAATCACCTCTTACGCTCACACAAAACCTCAGTTACGCATGAATCTGAGCAGCCTTTGGGGCGGAGCCTCGTGTCGGAGGCGCTGTCAGGGGTCGTAGATCGGAAGCGCTCTTTTCTGGAAAATAGTTTTATTTTTTAAAAAGGATAAGTGTTTTAAAAAACATTCATTTAGACCTTTTCCTAATTATTATCGGGCATTTCTGTTTAAGAAAGTAGAAAAAATTAACTTTCACCAGATAAAATGCACAATCTAAGTTTAAAATGGCTGAAAAGAAAACTCTGATGACCGAGCATTCTAATAGCATTGAAACGCATCACTCAGGGACCAATCTCTGAGACGTGAAATAAGTCTCACCACAGATTTGTGCGTAACTGAGGAATTGTGTGTGTGTAACAAGTGATTTGTGCATAATTTTTAGAGATTTGTGTGTGTAATTAGTTTCAAGGTGTTGAAATTTTAATTAGAGGATGTGTAAATGGTATTTTGTAGTTTTTGTTTTTTGATTTTTTTTCACTTATGCACAAAGCGTGTTCTTTGAGTTACAAATCAAGAATACACACGCACAAATCCGAAGTTACGCTCAAATCAAGATTTATGCACGAATCAAGAATAACGCACAAATCTAGAATTACACACACAAAAAAATAAAAAATGAGGCACAAATCAACAATTACACACGCAGAAATCAAGAATTACACACGAATCAAGATTTATGTGCGAATCAAGATTTATGCACAAATCTAGAATTACACACAAATCTAGAATTACACACACAAAAAAAGCAAAAATTAGGAACAAATCAACAATTACAAATGCACAAATCAAGAATTACACACAAATCAAGAATTACGCACAAATCAGAGTGAGTCTGTTTTCTCTCCATATTCGACTCCCTCTGGTTTTTTCTGCCCTAGATGAGAAGAACGGTCAGCTTCCCCATCAGCCCAGCACTCCTTCGCGCCAGAACTCGCGGCGTTCGGAAAGCGGGTCGGAGCGGGGCGGGTCGGAGCGCGTCGCTGACGGGGTGAGTAGCAGCGGCAGTGGAACCATCCTGCAGCGGCGAGAGTCGGGGAAAGACAAGACCAGACTCCTTTCCTCCACCAACGGGACGCCGTCTCTCTCCTGAGCTGAGTGTGGCGGGAAGAGAAGCTCCGACCTTTTCTCTTCCTCCCTCCCACATTCGTCCTCCCGTTCCTCCCATTCAATCAACTGGAAGAAGGACGGAGAATTGTCTCCTTTCTCCTTCCCTTGTGGTGACAGGTTGAACTGAAATCTTGTCAGAAAAACTTCTTACCATAGAAACACGGAAAGTCAAACCAAGAAAGCACACAACATTGATTTGAGCGGAGGGATCAGCGGGAACGCTCCCTCTGAACTGAACTCCATCAGCCAGTTAGAGTGGTCTGTGAGGACTGGACCAAAGGCTTCATCAGCATCATTCCCTGCTCACCGTCTGCACCTCATCCCCTAGAACCCTCAGTCAGCCTCCTCTTCATCAGTAGAACAAACGTCTGTAAAGACTGAAACAAAGTGGAGCACATCCATAGACACTACAGAGCTTTAGTCAGGAATCATCCCAGAGCCGTGGAACAAAGGAGAAGGAATCTGCACAGTCCAGTGCACTTCAAAATGAGACAGGCCACACTTTCATGAATGCATAAAGCCCAGAAATATTTCTGAACTACACTGATAAAGCTATGATACCATATTGCCTTTAAAGGTTGGAGGAGACGGTTGGAGGAGAGGGAGGTGAGGGCTGCATCGTTCCTCAGAAGGTGATCATTTATTTACTTTATTTTACTTTATTCAAACAGAAGCTGACATTGTCTCTGAAGTCTCTCTTTCTCTGCAGACCGGTTGTGCATCCTCACCTTCACTCTCTTTGCTTTAATTGAAGGCTTCAGCTCATCCCTCACAGAGCTGAGCAGTCAGTAAAGCGTTTGCATTGAACTCAATAATCCTCTCATGCAGATTGGAGAAGATTGGATGAGAGCTGAAAATGTTCCTGCATCTGGGAGAGGAGTTCACTGGGGTTCCAGTCTGGTTTGAAACAGAGGAAATGTTGGCAACATTCATACTTCTGCTTTCTCGTTTGCATCACTCCGTCAAAACTAGACGGCAGCTTCTTCACTTTAGCTGCTGCTAACGCGGATGTGGGAAAGGTCAGAGGTCAACAACCTCCTCCTGACTCTCCTCTGGGTCAACACTGTCAGTTTTTGCAAATCTCTCGCGGTTTACTGAAGCTTCACAGTCTGAGTAGTTAGTGTATTCACCAGTGACTGTAGCGGTGAACTGGACTGAGTGACCCCTCCCCCCTGGCGTTCCAAACAGGAAGTACCTGCTGTCCACTAAAGAAATCCCACAGAGCTCTCTAGAGAAATAAACAGCTATTATTCAGTCTGTCAGAATAACCGTTCCTTTTTTTAATATCTCCTTGATAATCCTATTTTTTTTCTTTATTGGAAGTTATTCAAGTTTAAAACTGACCAATCAGATGGCTCAATTAAAGCAGGGGGTCAAACATTCAAAATATTTGATTGGAAGATTTCGTTTAGTCCAATTTCAAGTGGTAGGGGGTGTGGTCTTCCAACAAGCTCACTCCTGATTGGTGAGAGTGGTTGCCATAGAAACGTTGACTCAAACCGACACCAATCACTGCTTACTGACGATCCAATCTTCATCCATTTTGCAAAAAATGGCGGCTGAATTTACTTCATTTTGCTGGAACTGGAAGTTTTCTTTTGGTGATGTCACACTCAGTCCAGTTCTCATGTACAGTCAATGTAATCCAGCTGGTTTGAGAGGCTGCAGTCATGAAATGCCCATCATGCATCAGAACAAAACAATAAAGTCCTGTGGAGACTGAACCAGGACTGAATGATCAGCAGTCGGATCAGTACCAGCTCCTCTGCTTCATGTCTGTGTTTAGATTGAAGGCAGTAACACAGTGCAGCTCTGCACAGCAGAACACATCAGAAATGTCCACTGGTAGAATTGGAACGAACATTTTAGGGCTTTACAAACACTGATAAACAGGGTTCTGCCCATAAAACAGATGAAAGTTTTTCTTTTTGCTTGGATTATTTCACAAATGTGATGTCATCAGAACAAATCATCTCCTTTATCCTGCTTCCTAAGGAGACGAACATAAAACTGTGGAGCTCCTCTTCTCAGAAATTAGGTTTAAAGCACAAATTAACAGCCTCTTAATTTTACCTCTGGCTAATTAGCTAACAAGTGCACTTTAAAAAACAACTGTTATGCAACCTGAACCCAAACTAAGGTCGTTTCTGTCTTTTATGGAGTCAAAATGAACAAACTGCTACAGGAAATGACTCACAGGAGTCTCGTGGATGAATGTTATCAAAGCAAAAACGTGTATTCCCTCTGGTTCTGATTGGACTGAAACCGTTTTTACTGCTGAGTTGAGCCAGTTTTACCTCAGAGTTCTGCATCGTTTTTGTCACAAACCCAATCTTTATGTCATTAGATAGAAACACATTTATCACACCACAAAGAACAAGATGTTCTGCAGAATTAGGGATTGGTAGAAAAACAAAAACGTCCTTCTTTAGTTTGACCTGAAGATACTGCACCAATCTGTGTAAAGGAAGCATGTCCTTCCATCCACACAGTCTGCTGATAAAAATGTCTACCTAATTGCTTTCATTAGGGGACTTTTTTATTAATTCGACTTGCCCCAATTGCAAATTGGCAAAGATCCATGTTCATTTTTCCTATTATTGTTTCTCATTATTGAAGCAAAATTTGATTTAAAATCACGAACAGGACCAGTGATACGTTTTCTGGTGTTCTTTATTTAACTAAGTAAATGATTTGTATTTGTTTTTGTGAATATTTTAAAATGAACCAAACCCCCATTCAGCCTCATGTTTAGCTCACGTTAGCATGAAAATTGTTTTATTTTGTTTAGGAATGGAGAGTAAATGCAGCAGCTCTTGACGATTGTTAGCGGAAATGCAGTGAAAAAACTTCAAAAATCAAGTTCTGTTCAATAACAAGTCACAGACAGGAGTCATGAATGTTCAACCAGGCAATGAAACAATCCGATTCTCCTGAACTGGTCACAAAAGAAAGGCTTAGACAAAATCCAAAACACACTTTAGGTCGCGGGGCGAACAGGATAAACATTTATTTTATTGACATTTATTGAACACTCTCAAACTAAGTTTTTAAAACTTTAAAAACGTAACTTTTTAACATAATTATGAATCACATATACAGCATTACCTGTGATAATGCTAGAGGGAATGTTGTAAGATGAATTTGACCACTGAAGATGCTGAAATTGATAGCTAAAAACGCTGAAGCTGATAGCCAGCTAAAGTATTAGCTAAATGCCAGATTAGCCTAAAAACTAAAAAACACAAATCTTAGGTTAACCAAAACAACTAGCATGTAGCTGAAAAAAATAACTAAACTTCAAAACAGTCTAAAAAACTGTCAAAATTATACAAGTTAGAAATAAGTGGAAAACAACATTGAGCTCATCCACTCTGCACCAAGTAAAAAAAATAAAAGCTGCCTCTACAAAATAAAGTCCTTCTGTCTGGCTTTGTCACTCCCACAACAGAGAATGTCAAGAAAAATGTTCAATTCCTGCAGATTCAGACCTTTTTTTTTACCTTCTACTTACTAGAATTTTCCTCTGTCCTCTTTCTGTTCAGATGGATCCTGTCCTGAATGTAAAACGGACATAAGGATGAGAGAATCAATACAGCAGAAAAAAAAACAACTTAGATTGTCCACTTTAAGTCATTTAGGTGACAAAACTCACGTCTGTAAGATTATTTCTTTTTTTTGTCACTGCAGATGTCAGGGCAGCTTTGGTTGCTCCTCACTTTCAGATCAAACTAAAGATTATCAGCGTTCACGTCCTCCACTGGACCGGATGTTGTGAAGCGTTGGTTCTACGTAGAGCCAACATTTTAATCTGTGATTTTCCTCCGCAACCAACAGCCGCTCCATCTGTTCATGCAATAAAACGGGCCGGTATTCAGAAGAGGGATTGCCACAGATTTTCTCAAATTCTCAGCCTTTGCTCGTCTGCAGGATTGTAAAAACACAACAAAACGGGGAAGTAAAACCACTAAAAATACAAGGATGAATGAGTGTAAAACGTTTAGCATTGACTTTGTTTTCTGGTGCATAAAAACAGAATGTTTTCAAAACGGATTCTTTGGGATCATGCTGATTTTGATTGAAAATGAAGTCTCCCACTTCGCACTTTATCATGTTTAGCTAAACCAAGAACAATGTTAGAGTCGTCCTTTCATGACTGTTCATCACAAAACCATCAAAGGATAATTCATGTTTGTTCTCTCAGAATCATCTCTCAGATGAAGATTCACGAACAGGGCTGCCATGATTAGTCGACTAATCAACGACTAATCGACTATTAAAATAGTCAATGACTAATTTAATTGTCGATTAGTCGTTACTTAATATATGGAGTCAGAGTGTAATAAAGTCAAAAGTTATAATGGCATTCTGCTAGATTTATGGACTATTTTTGCCTTTTTTAAAGCTTTTTTAGGCTATATTGGCATTTCGCTAATATTTCCACTACATGCTAGCTATTTTGACTGATTTTTTTTTGTTTTTAGGCTATTTTGGAGTTTAGATAATATTTCCGCTACATGCTAGCTATTTTGACTGATTTTTTTTTGTTTTTAGGCTATTTTGGAGTTTAGATAATATTTCCGCTACATGTTAGCTGTTTTGGCTAACTGAAGCAATTTTTTTTGTTTTGTTTAG
>NC_050519.1:22179139-22185436 GCF_002922805.2 Oryzias melastigma | reverse complement strand
TATTTTTGCCTTTTTTAAAGCTTTTTTAGGCTATATTGGCATTTCGCTAATATTTCCGCTACATGCTAGCTGTTTTGGCTAACGAAAGCTTTTTTTTCTTTTTTGTTTTTAACTAAAATTTTAGCTGGCTATTAGCTTCAGCGTTTTCAGCTATTAGCACTAGCATCTTCAGCAGCCAAATTCAGCTTCCAGCATTCACATTATTAGAGGTAATGCTGTATATCTAGTTTTTAGTTAGTTTAAAGCTAATGATGGTTAGATTTGTACTTTACATCCAGTTTGTGCATGACTAATTGGAGAAAATAATCAGTGATTGGTCGACTATTAAAATAATCTTTTGTGGCCGCCCTAGTCATGAAGCCTGTTGATGTTTTTTCAATGTTATTTTCAGTTTTCGTTGCACCTTTTGTGTTGTGATGGTCGATTTAAAAGTGACAAATACATTTTGCTGTTTGCAGACGACTGCCATCAAAGCAAACTTATCAAATGATATTTTTCCTCTTTTACATTTATCTGTTTTGAGGGTCAATCTTCTTACATTAAATGTCAGATGGAAAAGAAAATAAAAAATGAAACAGTGTGGAGGCAAACATTTTCTACCCCAGTGCATTTCACCTCTTTGTATTTCCATCCTTCACCCAAATGCACATATCTTACCCCCTTATATACTCACCTGACTTGTATTCCTTTCCCACGCTGCATACGTCCATGCAGACGCTGTATACGTTCGTATACGCGGTGTGCCTGTCTCTGTCTCCATTGTATGCCATTCATATCTATGTAGCTCACTCTTTTATTGAAATTGTAGTCACCATAGAACTCTTCTATTCATTATTGCTCATTTCTCTGCAGTTATAAAGGTACAGGTGTAATCTCTACTGCCCATTTACCCCTCACCCCTTCCATTAAGGCCTCCCCCATTTTACAGCCCTCTCCCGCTTTTCACACAGAGACGTTTTCATGTTGAGATGGGGGTGGGAGGGAGGGAGGGAGGAGAAAACAGCTCAAGTGTCTGTATTATAACTGCTACAAAGGAAAAGTGCACTATTATGACTATGATTATTATTGCCTGTAAGAAATACTGACCAATAAAGAAAAACAGAAAGAAGTGAAGCTTTTTGTGGTGAACTTCTTTTTCTGATTTACAGATCGACGGAAGCTGTTAGAGGACAAAACTGTGCTCTAAAAGCAGATTTTGCTCTTTTCTCTCCTAATTCCTGATTTTGACTTTTATTGCAAATAAAAATTATGTGAAAAATGAATATAAACAAACAGGAATCATGCACATAATTTATTTTCAAGTAATGAGAAATTAAAAAAAACATTTTTACTTAAAAAGTACAGTATTTGGAAAATAATGGAAACAAACAAAAAATCTTAATTGGTGATGATAGACGGAGATCAGTCCAAGACGACCTGGAGACAGACAAGATGGCGGCTGAAAATCATTAGCCAGAAGCAGAAATTCCACAAGATTTCCGAGTTGTAGCCACTTTTATTCAAAACTTCTTTTCAGTGTTCAGGATTATCTTAAAATGTGTCAAAAGAGGGTAAACACTTTTTAAAGAATACTAAGAAAAGTGTTCTGATTTAAAAAAAAAAAACTGTTCGGACTTTACATTTAGAACAAACTTCATAATTTGTGTATTTATTAAAATGGGATTTGTGTTGTTAAAAAAATGTTTATAATTATTTAGGTTTTATTTCAGGTTTTGTATAATCAAATAAAAATGTAAATAAAAGCTGCATGGGTCAATTGAGGTTTGAAAAGATTAAATGATGATCAATCATTTATAAGTTTAATTTGGGGTGTAGTGATTAATCAACTTAATCGATTAATTGATTTTTATTCCTACGTTCCAAACAGACCAATCTGTCTGAAGCAAGTTTGTAATTTAATATATCTGTACTAGCATATTTATGTCAAATACATACAAATTACAGAAATTTTCACATAAATTAAGAATTGTATTATTGACATTTTACTGTGTATATTTTTCTAGGTTAACAGATATTTACATACATGTTTAAAAACGTTATATATTAGATTTTTAATTGTATAGTTTATTTGAAACAAAGTTTTTCCATTGAGTCAGTTCTTCTCTATCATACAAATGTTCTTGTATTTTTTAAATTTTGTCCCAAATGAGGACTATAATAATCTGCGGTCATTCTTGCTCCAAAAATCATTTTCATTGTAACACTAAAACTCAGTACTTTTTATTTTATTTTATTTTTTTTCGTTCGAGTGTCTCATCTTTGCCTCCACACAATCTTTGCACTGGCTGCCTGTGATTGGTTGGCGGAAGCTCAGCACGCTGTGTAGGCACGTGAAGGGACGGGCTGCAAACAAACATCTGCGTCTCTGAAATCAACCTTTCTCCCTACAAACTTCACCTAAAGATACTGCAGGTAACCAGAAACCCACGGGTGACTTTTTTCTTCCAGTTTATGCTCAGCTCCACTAAATTTAATTTATTTCCGGCGTTTTTTTTTTGTCTTTGTCGGGCTGCGTGCATCTTGGGCGGATGCTGAATGAAAGGCTTTCTCTGTTCGCGCTTTACTATTTAAGGCGTTTGTTTGCTCTCTATTTATATACACGTGAATGCAGTGGTTATGTATCTGCTCAGTGTGTGGGGGGCAATAAATGAATCCCTGGATGTGTCCTTCCCCCCGAATGCTTCTGATGGAAGGCGGTGATGGAGAGCTGAACTGCCGAGGGCCGAACCGCCCTGGGACTACTTTCTCTGATGAAAGTAGTTCGGGCGTTCCGGTAACCGTGTTCTTCATTCGGTATTGGCTATGTTGAATCCGTTTACGTCTCATTAAATCAGTTTGTTGAAGAAAACAATCGATGCACCGAAGCAATTGATTTTTTTCCTCCACTTTTTGACTGTAAAAAACAGAGAGTGGGCTGTTCTATATTTGGCTCGCGCGCCGTGCCGCGTGCCTTTTTTAAACACGACTAGTCATACAAATTAAAGCAATAGCTTTGTTTTTTTGTTTTGTTTTGTTTTTTTTTTTTACTTAAGAAAACATTATTTCGTATTTTTTTCTCATGTGAATAATGAAGGCCTCGTGCGTTCTAGCGTGTTTTAAACCCAGCCTGTGCCGGTAAAACCGGTTCTGTGTCATAGTTTTTAGAGGTTTTCAGTGAAACACCGGTTTGTAGCTCATCTGCACCTTGGCATGCTGGGTAAAAACCTGCTCTGTCAGACTCTTCTCAAGTATGCAGGAACTTTTTTTCCTTTTTTACTTTATTTAACAATTGCTAATATGATGCAACAAATTTCAACATAAAGAACGTATACACACATAGGAGGAATATATACATATATATATATATATATATATATATATATATATATATATATATACACATAGTAAAGGTGAGAATGTTTCTAGCTTTTTTATTTTTCATGAATTTTAAAGAATCAAAATATAAACATCTCTTTGTGAAATGTAGTTGACGAGAAAGAAACTGTCAGGAAGCCACTGCACCTTGAAGCCGGAAATCAACAAAAAAGTGTTATTTTTACACTAAAATAGGAACACTAGACTAAAATTAAAATAAGGAGGCAAGTAAGTGCTTATTTCTTTAGTAGTTATTTTAAAAATCGCAGTGTTTCACACCAGTAAAAAAAACACGAAACTTTCATCTGAAACGTATAAAACAAAGTAAAACACAGTAAAAGAAAATATTAGATTAACTCAAATCTTTTCTAAAAAAAAAAAAACCCATAAGCCTTGATCTGACTTTTAAAATACTCGCTGGATCAGTCTGTCGTAATGATAAAGTTCCTCAGATAAGGAATGACAGGCAAGGTCTCTTCTAGTTTTACAGCTTGATTCGATTTAAAAGGAGAAATACTCTGAAATGCAAAAACAAAATGTCTTATTACATTTGTTCTCTTTCATCAGAAAAATGCCACGCATACATGTTACAAACTCAAAAAAACAGGAACTTTAAAGCCTTGCGGCAGAGTTTGGAAGGTGTTGCAGACGTTTTAAATAGCTTTTGTCAAAGCAGGTTAAAGTTGAATTACAATAATCTAATCATGAAGAAAAGGGAAAAAAAGCATAAATAAGCCTCTCTAGGTCAGGTCTAGATAAGATGTTTTTTTTGCCACATTCTTCAGATGGTACAGGCATTTTCTTTGACTACAGTTTTTGTAGTGTTCTTCAGAAGAAAGGTATTTGTCAAACACCCCCAGGGTTTCTTGGAGTCGGTTGGACAGAGGAGCTCAGAGAACAAAGGTGTTTGATGGAAGGGACTTTGTTTCTGTCCTTTGAGCTTTTAAGTATAAATGGTTATTAAATGACATCGACTTAATGATTGATAAACAATTCAATAAATTGGTCAGGATATTATAGTCTCTGTCAGGAAGGAAGCAATAACGCTGGGTGTCGTCCGCAAATAAATGATAGGAATGTGGTTATTTTACTAATTTGTTTTCCAAGAAGAATCATTTATAAAATGGGGCCCAGAGCTGAACCCTGGGGAACACCACATAATACTTTCTTCACTTCAGAAGTTAATGAGCATTACTGCTCTCTTGGGTGAAGAATCTGGACTGCATTTTGTTGTAACTTATGACCTTATTCTTCTTATGTCCACAACTTCATAAAGTCACCGTCAGTCGAACACACAAATGAAGAAGTTTCAACATGAACAAAAATGAAACACCATACCTCATTGGCTGCATTCTCCAAAAAGAAGAGAACTCCTTAACACAGCATCGTTACCGTTCACCTCCTTTTCTTCTTAATCTTCTGCCATATGTGACTCCTTGAGTCGCATTGCAGAACAAAAAAACTAATTATACATGCTAACATTAGTAGGGCTGGGTTAATAAAATTGATTAATTGATTTGAATCAATTTAAACTCAATAGATTAATAGTCGAGTCATAAAAGATCCAAATCAATTTAGCACATGAAGCTAAAGTCTGCTAGCTTGATTCTAACATTTAATGTAATTCCCCATAGGACGGCTAATGCTAACACTTGGTCAACCTAGGCATAAATTGCTGACTAAATGAACATCTTTATAAACTCACAGGCATGAATTTTCTAAACTCTTTTAAGAAAATATTTTTAAAATAACTACTTGTGTTCTAAAACATTGTTTTTTCCTCATACTGTCTTCTTCTGGAATAAGATGTAATGCTATAGCGTAGAGCAGTAACGAGTATCCGGGTGCTCGGGTATTCGCGATTTGCTCCCGAAAATTCGAGTACGGAGATTCGTGACGTCCAAGATCGCTGATTCACAATCTTTATAAATGTAGTAAATTGTAGTAAAATGTGATCATAATATCACCTGGGAACGATGTATTTTTGCCCCGAATTGCAGATTAATGTAGGATTTTAAGTGTACGAACTAAAACTAGGGCTGCCACAAACGATTATTTGAATAGTCGACTAATCTCCGATTATTTTTTTCGATTAGTCGACTAATCGGTTCGTACGGCGAGTGGATGTAAAACACTCATCTTAACCATCATTATCTTTAAACTTGAGGTCTTTGAGCTATATTCTAACTAAGATAAAGACAATAGTTTATTAATCTTTTAATGAATCATGCAGGTTTTGTCCTTCATTTGTTTCTGGCATTAAATCAAGACTTAAATCAAATGGGGTAATCTGAATCAACAACAGAAAACTTATTAAAACCCTGCAATTCTTTTTTAAAGCTTTAAAACATATATTTAATAAAACATTTATAAAGTATTTCAAAAGCTATTTGCAGATATAAACACACTCAAAATATTTGCTGACTGAGGCCCATTTATTAAACCAAAACACTAATAACATCTTTGAACTGAAGATATTCCTATACATATAAAACGTGAGGATGCCCATAGAAACAACGAAAATGAATAAAAAGGGGGAAATGTATATTTTTAAAAAGGGAGAAAAGCAGGAGATGTTAGAATGTACATCAGTACTTTCATTCTTTCACTACCTACATCCACTGCACATGCGCAGACCGATACTTCATATTGTTCAGTTTGGGGGAGAACCCATAAATCTGTGTTACTTCTTTAAAGTTGTGGTTGTTTTGCTGTTTGTTGTTGTTTTTGTGACTTTAAGTTACATTTAATTGATAATGTAATGCTTCACTTGTAAACTTAGCTCTGGACTTTAAGGTGAGCTCCTTCACTTCTGGGACTCGTAGTTTTAAATCATTCCATAACTCCGCAGCAGATCCGTACCGACACACAGCCTCTCTGTCTGCGCGGTGAATGTTTCATAATCCGCTCTTCAAACCGGACGACGTGATCGCGGCGCGGAAT
>NC_050519.1:22124744-22178676 GCF_002922805.2 Oryzias melastigma | reverse complement strand
TTTAAAAAGGGAGAAAAGCAGAAGATGTTAGAATGTACATCAGTACTTTCATTCTTTCATTACATCCACTGCACATGCACAGATCGATACTTCATATTTTCAGTTTGGGGGAGAACTCTTAAATCTGTGTTACTTCTTTAAAGTTGTGGTTGTTTTGCTGTTTGTTGTTGTTTTTGTGACTTTAAGTTACATTTAATTGATAATGTAATGCTGCACTTGTAAACTTAGCTCTGGACTTTTAGGTGAGCTCCTTCACTCCTGGGACTCGTAGTTTTAAATCGTTCCATAACTCTGCAGCAGATCCGTACCGACACACAGCCTCTCTGTCTGCGCGGTGAATGTTTCATAATCCGCTCTTCGAACCGGACGACGTGATCGCGGCGCAGAATATGAATGAAGCCTTGGACGAGCGGTTCATTTCCAGTGTAAACTCATTATATGTGCCGTCCTCGCGGCGTTTGTTTCAAAGAGTGCAGATTATGAAACGTTCACTATGCAGACAGAAGCGCCGTAGACACGGATCTCCTGCAGATCTTCTGGTTCATCTCCAAACAGCGCAGTAATGACAGCCGCGGCAGCGCTAGCTGTGTTAGCGCTGATGTTAGCTTAGCTAGACGAAGCTCTCTGTTCAACGTGATCAAACTCGGTCTCAACATGCTTCATCTTCAGGTGATCATTTATCGCTATCGCGCTCTCATGGAACACAAATTCTGTCGTGCAGAAATCACATTTGACACTTTTTCCTCTTTTATTTTCCTTGTGTTTCACATATTTTCGAGCGAGCGTGTTGTTATGAGCCTACGGAGAACTTCCTGTGACGTCACTGCTGACCAGATTAGCACCACTGCGCATGTGTGACAAAGACAAAGGCAGACCCGGCATTAGAAAGCGCGAACAGTAGATTTAAGATCAAAAAAGGAAGAAAAAAAACAAATAAAAAACGACGCTTCGACGACCAAATTATTCGTCGACTATTTTAATAGTCGAATAGTCGTGGCAGCCCTAACTAAAACAAAGCCGAAAGAGTCGCCGTACTTCTACCGGAAGTAAACACATCTTCGTGACGTTGAAGCTTCCGGTTTTCAAAGTAAGACTAGCGAGAGCTTTTTTCTGTTCAGAAACTGAGACTGAAGTTCCACTCACAGACATAACTTCTGAAAAAATGAATTGGCTTTAACATCGGAGCTTTAGCTCCAGTGTTTACATTCGTTTGGTTATGGTAACTCTTCAACATTTGACGTAATTAACAAAACTCCAGTTTATTCTGAAGAAAAGCAGCCTCGCGCTGCTGAAAGGTGGATGTAGTCAACGTGAATCAGCTGATTCTGAACTTTTTCATACGGGCTCTGCACCAATATGTGATGTTTAGAACGTAAAATATTGAAGAACTTTGAGGATAGAAAACTGTGGAGAACATTTTCAGGTTTTGCTGTTAAATGATCCAAAACAGCAGATATTTTATCCTTTTTATGTTGTTTTACTGCTGAACCAGAAGATTGACACAAAAAAGATTAAAATGACAAACAAAATTTCTTTCTATCTGAATCTGTGTGTTTTTTTTCAGTTTTGTTCATTTTGATCTCTTGTTCTAAATAAAGGTATAATTGATTATTAAATACAAATAATTTGAACTTTCATCCATCCAGTAAATAGACATACACATAGCAATAAATATTATAATAAAAAGTACGAATCGTGGTTCGATTTCATGAATCGTTGAGCCTGATTTGGGAATCGAATCGGATCACCACCAAAGCAATGATCCACAGCCCTATTAAAGATAGGTTCAATGGTGAGTTCAGGTCCAGGGGCCCGTTTCAAAAAACAGGTTTTGCTGAAGCTCTGAGTTTGTGAACTCCAAATTCAGGAAAACTCTGAGTTTCCGGTTTAGCTCGCACCTGAGTCTGAGTCCAACAACTCAAAGTTTTTTAAATCAACTCTTTTCCGCTGTTCTGAAACCGAAAACTCTGAGTTTTTGGATTTTCAGTCATTGAACTCCAAGTTCAGGTTTGAACTCTGAATTTACTAAACCTGCTTCTTGAAACGAGTCGCTGAAGCAACAAGACATCATTAGAAACCTTTAATAGAGCTGCTTCAGAGAACAATTCTTCTTAAAACATTGGAGATATGTCGTTCCAAAAATAAATTTAGTTGCTCTGCAACTACTCCAAAATTTTAGTGGCACAAGGAAACTTTGAAATAGGTCTAAAATGTTTTGAATTTCAAAGGTTATAGTGATCTGCATGCATTTATTTCTAAAAACATCTTCCAAACATGCAGCGATGGGAGCAGATAAAACCTTTTTTCTGTGCAGACTGAACTCTGCTGCAGAGGAGGCCGAGCTGTGCTGAGAATGCATTGAAAAGTTTCCATTGTTCAAAAACTTGATCTTGATCAGCCATGGAGAGACGCCTCTGTTCCGTCACAGTTTATTTTTAAATAGAAGTTGCGTTTAAGGTCAGGATTGCAAATGTAAATCATTTACAAGAATACAAGCTCACTTTTTGTTGTCAGGAGACATCTGTGCTCCTCTTCACACGTTGGCATTCCAGCGGGACGGTATCTGTGGGAGCGGGTAATGGGAGGCGGTCAGCCGCTTGACTGGGTACAGACGAAGAGAACAGATCCCCCATTTACAGAGTGAATCTAAGCGGCACGATCTGGGGCTGTCCTGTCCGTGCGACCACGGGGCGCAGAACGTGACTTCCTCATCCTCGGTGGAGCCCACCCTTTGAATCATTTCCACTACAGTTTGCTCTACATGTGCAGGGAAACAACCATACAAGTAGTGATCAAACGATAAAGAGTCAGTTGGAATAAACGGATAGTCATGGGTGGGGTGTGTGAAGGAAAGGTGAGGCAGGAGTACACCCTGTGACAGCTTTAACCCGGGAGTAAACATTAATCTGATTTGGAGTCTGGAGGACTGCTGTTCTGTGCAGTCATGCTGTTGGATAACAGGAACACAGTGTCAGTCCGCTCGCTCAGTCTGTTCCTCTGATACTGTTGTTGTGTCTGCTAAAGGAAGAGCTCTGCCTGTGACTCCTGTAAAATCAGGATTTACGTACCATGCTTAGTATTCATTTCAATTCTTAATATTTGATTTTTATTTGATTAAATTAAACTCCATTTTAACTTGTACTATTGCATATTTTACTTTGTACCTTTTGTCTTTGCATTTAGAAACATTAAGGCTGCCACAAACGATTACTTTAGTAGTCTACTAATCACTGGTTATTTTTTCAGATTAGTCAACTAATCAGGTCATGCACAAACTGGATGTAAAACACATCTTAACCATCATTAGCTTTAAACTAACGAAAAACTAGATATACTCCCACTAGAACTATCTGCAATAATGCTAGTGTGAATGCTGTAAGCTGAATTTGGCCGCTGAAGATGCTAGTGACGATAGTGGAAGACGCTGACATTGATGGCTAAAAAACCTGAAGCTGATAGCCAGCTAAAATATTAGTTTATCTATTAAATTAGTCGTCGACTATTTCAATAGTCGATTAGTCAACTAGTCGTGGCAGCCCTGATGAACACCATCTACAGTGTTTCTTTGCTCTGTGGTTATTTTGATGGAAAATAGATGACAGTGAATCAGCTTAATACATTTCTGGTAGTGTCTCTTTCATTTTTAATGGTTTTGTGCTCTCTGCTTATGGTGTGTCTGCGTTTTATTGCACTTGCGGCACAAAAAGCACTTTGTGTTCTACATGAAAAGTGCTTTAGAAATTAAGCTGATTGGACTAGATCAGGGGCCTCAAAGTCAGTTTATCTTTGGGCCACTGATGGCAGAGTCTGTCTGAGGCTGGGCTGTATGGAGTTACGTGAGCCAAAAATTGGTTTTTGTGTCCTCTGTCCATATCTTTGGTCCATTATCTATGTGTACTGAACAAGTTTATTGAACATTTGTTTATGTCTGTGTTCTACTTCTGCATGTCTTGTGAAATGACAGGAGCTAATGACTCTAGCAACTGTTGCTAAGGGATTTTCAGAGGACTAGCGACAATAGTAAATGCAAAGTTTTAAGCATAAAACAAGCTGAAACGTCACAAAGCAAATAAATACAAAGCTATCAACATGCAGAAGATATTGCTTAGTAGACATTTAACTTTCATATTAAGGCAAGAGCCGCAAAATATTAACTTTGGGGCTGCAAATGACCCGCGGGCCGCCAGTTTGAGACCCCTGGACTAAAGAGTTTAGAGCAGGCATGTCAAACTCAGTTTGGCTCTGGGGCCGGATCCAGAGTTTCTGTTCTCAGGTGGGCCGGATCAGTAAAAGAATGTCAACTCCAACTATTTAGCTTTGTTTTTCAGTACTATGCTTTATCATTCAGCCTAAATTTGTAGCCTACCCTACATATTATAATCACGGATGACAAGGGATCTTTTCTAAGCACAACACATTTATTCAGAAACAATGGAGAAAAAAATGATTTTCATGTTTGGCATTGAATGTGTTAACAACTGGTTTATTTTAACAGTTGACTGAATGCAGTTTTACACCTGAACCAGCTCACCACACTAAACAAACTCAAGTGGGAGCTATGAAAAAAAATGTTTTGCCTTAATTATCATACTGCTTTGAAATAATAATAAATAACAATACAAAATAAAAGTTTTAGCAATGCATGGGCAATAAGATTAGACTACATCAGCTCAAACTACTAGGCTGGGCCTACTGAAGCTGAGAATATACTGCAAAATATTAATTGTCTTTAATATGAAACCAGATTAATCTTATTTTTAATGATCTGTATTTATGAGTGCAAACAAATGTCATGTCATCACACTTTTTTCTCTCTCTCACTGCACTCCTGCAGTCTACTTGCTGCTGCTGGCTCCTGAAACTTGGCATCTTTTTGCCTTTACAAGTGCGTCGATATCAGGTGTCAAATCCTGAGTAGCAGCACATTTAACAATGTCATTCAAGTGTTCATTTGTTAACCTTGAGCGCTGCTTTGTTTTATTATTGTTCATCACAGAGAACACCTGTTCACAAAGATAAGTAGTCCCAAACATGGAGAGAACCTTTGCAGCCACGGCTGTTAATTTGGGGTAACCTGGCACAAGATACTGATAAAACGTATCCAATCCCACGGACCCAAATTTATCCTTCATAGCGGAATCGCACTGCAAGTCAATAAGCTCGAGCTGAATGTCAGCTGGCACATCAGAAGGCTTCACTGTAAATGGCGAGCGAAAAAAGCCAAATTTGTTCTCAAGTTCACTGAAAACCTGAAACCTCCGCTCAAACTCCCGCAGCAAATCTGTTATGTTGTCTTTATATTTATCCAAATCTGGACGATCCGGTGCCTTTGGACGCCTGGTACTAACTCGTGTCAGTGCCGCATGCTGGACGTGAGCTCTTAAACGCATTTACTGCCCTCTAGCGGCCGGAGGGAGCATTTGGTTTGTATTTATTTTAAAAAATCATAACTTTTGATAGAAATGAGCTAGTGACTCGCTTCTTTTTTTGACATACTCAGAAATTTATGACGGGCCGGATTAAATCATCCAATGGGCCGGGTCCGGCCCGCGGGCCGTATGTTTGACATGCCTGGTTTAGAGGTTAAAAAAGGGTTGAATGAATAAAATGATTGATTTTTTTTTTTTTCACCAAGGAAAGTGTGAACCAAAGAGATTTTATTTAGAATTCAGCGTTTTCTTTTCCAGTCATCTATCATTTTTTGCCTAATTTGATTACATGTTATGAATAAATCAATTAATTTTTTTGACATTCTAGCACAATGACTGTTCAGAACATTACTGTGGGGGCAAGATCGGTCAAACGTCACGATCAGAGGTTGTTTTAGTCAGTCGACTCGAAGATTAAGAAGTCAGGCCTGCTGTGACTAGGGGTGGAATGGATCATTTTTCAGATCAGTAAAAAGTGAAAAGAAAAGTAGGAAAAACAAGAAGATAAAAGCCTAAAATTACTTTTTTGAAAAGCTATAAAACATACATTTGAGAAAACATATAAAAAGTACTTCAAAGCATAAATCTACACTCACACATCCTTGAACTTTGAACATAAACAAACATGTAATTTCTGGTTACATTTACATGTCTGGAGACCAAATCTACAAAAACTGAGAGAAAAGAATGTTTAATGTGCAATTACACAGAGTATACAGAGTATCCATGATCCGTTGTGGGACTGAATGATCAGATCTAGAGTCAGCACTCTGGAATAAACAGGTTCTCTGTAGGTTGTCTGTAACGAGTATCCCAGAACTCTGGATACTCACAATTTGCTCTTGAGAATTCAAGTATGAATGAAGTATGAATATTTCTGACGTCCAAGATCACTGATTCGCAATCTTAATAAATGTAGTACAGTGTACTAAAATAAAGCTCGGGCACAGTGTATTTATTGCTTTAAAATGTGGAAAAATGTTGGATTTTTATAACTTATAAAAAAAAATCAGAATGTGCAGTCTGTCTGTCACCAGAAGTAAACAAATGTTCAAAATAAAGTTTGTGAGGTTTCCCATTTTCAAAGTTAAACTATTGAGTGTTTGTTTTATGTCTTGTTATGCAGCTGAAGTTCCGTTTACTGAGATAAGTTCTGAAAAAAAAATCTTTTATCTTGTCTTAATCTTTTAGCATTGTAGCTTTAGCTTCAGTGTTTACATTCTTTTGACTACAGTGACTCTTCAACCGATGACCCAATTGATACAACTGCAGCGCATTCTGGAGCGGAGAAAAGCAGCTTTTCATACCTCCTGTATAACCAGATCCAATGCTTTAGTAGTGTTCTATATCAAAACCAGTATGAAAAGCTAATTTTCTCTGCTTCTGAATCGGCTGATTCACGGAGATCGCGTGAACAGTCAAGAATTAATAGTATTTCAAAGATTGTGTGTTTGAAATGTAAACACTGTCATCAAATTGATTAAAAAAATGTAATAAATCTGAATTTACAAAAATCTCGTGATCAATAATGTGTTTTCATGTGACTGACTGTAAGCATGGGGGAGTCCGTACCAGAATGTGTCTTTAAAATGTTCATCTGAAGTTGTGGGAGTTTTTATTTATTTTTTCCCACTAAAAATGAAATTTGTCAGTTTATAAAACATATTTTCTGTTGCAAACGCTGTTGTCACTTCAGATTAAAGGATTTTGTGTTATATTGGTAGTTTTTGTCTGTTGTTAACCAGGAAGTTGACAAAAACATTTTTATTAGAGTCTGAGATTGTTTAAAATGACAAATACCATTTCTGTCTAATCTAAATCTTTGTGTTTTTTTCAGTTTTGTTGAATCTCCTTTATTTAAACAAAATGTATAAATGATTGTGATTTAATGCGGATCATTTTAAGTTTCATACATCCAGTAAAAAGACATATAGGAACTGTAAAAATGGAATCAAATCACCGCCTAAGTCACGATCCACCACACTAGTTCTCTGGTCAGTGCCAGAACATTGCAGAAATCTTCAGCTGCAAGGAGATCGTGATCAATGCTGATAAAGATGAGAAGACATTCCAACAGAACATGTAAAGTGACTTCTGAAAACTGACTACCTGATTATATCAGTGACTCAGCAGATCTGGTCAGCAGAGTATCACTGGTACTTGAGACCAGCCGTAGTCTCAGAGGATCGCTCTGATCTGTCGGCGGACTCTAAACAACATTAATCCTAATTTCTTACCGGACTGAAAACTCTGCTGAACTTGGAAGTTAAGAAACTTAATTTTGGGGATTTTAAAAGTATGTCAACTTGTGCTTCGACAGCGATGGCGGAGGCTCACCAGGCAGTGGCGTTCCAGTTCACCATCACCCCTGAAGGCATCGACCTGCAGCTGTCCTATCAGGCTCTTAACCAGATTTACCTGTCCGGAGTTCGCTCCTGGAAGAAACGAGTCAGCCGCATGAGGGTGAGGAGGGGGGGTCATTTTCTCATTTAAAGTTCAGTTTTCCTGTTGATGATTCTGAACAGAACTTCCATTTAAGGGAGTATTTATCTGTCACAGATTCTGTTGTTCCACTTAAAAATCTGAGTTTGGTCTGTGATGTTCATAGAAACTCTTCAACTGTAAGATGCACAATGTAAAGAATAACATTAATTGTTTTAATGTTTTTATTTGTTTAATGGTGCAGAAGGTATTTAACTTCAACAAAAGAACAAGAATTCTCTCCCTGACCTGTAACTTCTTCTTCTATGAAGTTCTTCTATCCTCCACTGGTTACCTGTATCAATGTCACCCGTCTGGACTGTTTATCTGTATAAAAGACTCTTGTCCACAGCCTTAAACAGTCAGACTGCAATCTCTCCACATGGTCAAAACCAAAGAGCTGCCTTAGGACACCAGGGACAAGATTGTACCCTTGAATAAGACTGAACAAATCTACAATAAGTAAGCAGCTTGTAAAGAAGAGATCAGCTGTTAGAAAATGAATGAAACACAAGATCACTGACAATTTCCCTCCACCTGGAGATCCATGAAAGATCTCACCTGGTGGACCAGTGAGGAAACGGACCAGAACTACATGTGGTACCAGCTCAATGACCTGTAAAGGGCTGGGACCACATTAACAAAGGTTTCTATAGTAACACACAATGTCGTCATGGATTCAAATCCTGCAGAGATCCTGCAGAGATTCGGACCAATGTAAAGTTCTCCAAAGACCACCTGGAGGACTGGGAGAAGGTCATGTGATCAGATGAAATCCAAATGGAACTCTTTGGTAAGAACACCATTCACCATGTTTGAAGGGGTAACTTCAGGCTCACGTCATCCGGTCCGGCTCCAGTGCGGACGCTCACGCTGCATCCAGTCCCTTCCGGCCTCTTCGGCGTTCTGTATCCATTTTGTCGGCCTCAAATTTTTGCCCGACACCGGAGCAGAGTTGGCGCACTCTTTGTGAAGTTCTAGACGGGGATGGGGCTGGAAATGTGAATTGTAACTACTGGTCTTCAGGTTTAGAACGACAAAGCTGACAGGTGAACACTGTTTAACACAATTTTACATAGATAATAAAAGGTAACGTTACCAATTTCAACATAAAAATGTAAAGTATTTATCTATGAATGTCCTGTTGAACTGTATTCTCATTTCCTGTCTTAGATCTTTTACAAATCTAAACACAAATTTGAATAATTCTTCAATATTGGAGATTCTATTGAAACTATCCACCTTTCATTGGAGCAGATATTCTAACAGGTTCTTCTTTGCTTGATGTTATTCACATGTGTTTTAAGTGTGATTAGCACAAAAACTGATGCAAATTCATATTGACCACATAATAGGAGAAGCCAAGATGCAGATTTCTGCATGTTGGTGTTTTAACTGAACCCAAGGCTAAATGTAGTTATTGTAATAAGAGGTATTTGTTGTTTTTTTGGGTATATTTTCAGGGGTAATTGTAAAAATAGGAATGCTTTTAATAGGAATATTTTTTTGACAGTTCCAAATTATTTTTATCCCTGTTTAGCTTCATTATCCTGCAGGGATCAGACACGGTTATGAACAACAGCAAAGAGGGGCTACATCAGATAATAACAGTTATTAACTTTAACTGGACAGAAGAGATCTTCTGCAGATCTATGTCTCATCCCCGTCCTGGAAAGCTAGCGTTAGCATTAGCATCATTAGAAGAAGAAAATCTGAATGACCTTCATAATCAAACCAGCAGCATTCAGTGAAGTTCCTGTAACCTTCATCTAACTATGACCAGGTTGTAGAGAGAAATAATCCTCGACTGGTTAAATATCATCCAGAGGATTTTGGGGAATCAGCTGTGGAGGAATACTGACATTTGATCTGAGAGGGAAAACTCGTCGTTTTCACCGTGTTGTAGCTATTACATCATTGTGGCATTCAACCCCGGTCTCCCCTACTTGTTACACAACACGTGTCACACAGTCAGATATGTATGTTTAATCCTTTAGAAGACACGAGTTTTAATACAAGCTCCGTGCTTACCCATTGTATGAAGACGAGTCACGCAGAAAAAGAGGTGTTGTGACGATTATTCTAAATCATGGCCGAATGAGGGTTTGTTTACCTGTACTTCCTGCACACATGGCGAGTTATCGCGTGAACCTATATGAGTTCAGACTGTCGGCAGCAGAGCTTGTGGCTGCAGCAGGACCACAGACATCCGTAGTCGGTGTGAGTCTGCACTGGAGTCGGACCAGTTTCAGGGTGAGCCGGGTCACAGTTGCATCCTAAGAACTCCATACCCGCTCTGAAGCATCGAGGTGGAAACGTCACAGCTCTAGAGAAGATCTGCATGGTGGAATGGACCAAAATAACAGCTACAGCTTCTTAAAAATGTAAACATTGTGATTTCCTGTCATCTTTTTACATTCACAGTTGAAGTGTTTTTATGATGATCACAGTGGGACCAAACTCAGCTTTTTCAATTGAGATAAATGGCACTTTCCCCCCACTTTCTTTGAATTTCTTTTCCATGTTTAACTTGTGTTGATGTGAAATAGATGTGATAGTATGTTGTGGTCATAAATGTATATTCAAACTTGTTTTCATCAGAAAAGCGTCAATATTTATCAGAGGTGTTCTTCTGTGGTTACAGAACCGAGTCATCAAAGGTGTGTACCCCGCCAGCCCCTCCTCCTGGCTCTTCGTTGCCATAGGAATCCTGGCGACCATGTACATGCAGTCAGATCCCAGCATGGGGCTCATCGCGAAAATACAGCAGCACCTTCCACTGAGGTACCTGCAGACCTTTGTCCTTCGAAGGGCTTTTGTTGTTGTTTTAATGCAGTTCTGTCTGCTCTGACCATCAAAGATCATAGGTGCCATGTGTAGAGAGACAGGCTGCTTATCAGAGCAGGATCAAAATAGGATCTGTATATTTGAACAGAGCAGAGCAAAGTCGAGTGATCAACACAGTCAATTCAGTAAAGAGGTCAGAACATCAGAAACGGGTCCCTCACTAAACCAACAGGGGGATGCACGTATCTGATGTTATGCAAACACATTCACGCTTGATAAAGAACATCATCAAAGTGACAGAAATTATAAAGATTATTTTAATAATCAGGACAACATTTCTGTTTTCTCGTTGTTGCTGTGTGTTTGTTTAAAGTTTTCACCACTATCTGTTGAGTCTTCAAAGCTGCTAATAAAAACCCCTTCCTGAGGTCTGCAGATTTATAGGCGACTTTTCAAGTTGACAGGAGCTTTTTTATGATGTATTTGCCTTGAGGCCGGTTCCACCACAGTGGCAGATCCAGCTCAAGATCCAGTCACACAGGTCCACAATAAATTCAGTTAAATTCTAACCACACAAAGCCGGTGAGTCAGTTTGTAGTCGTGTGGGCGGTGTTTGCGTCTGAACTATACCCTATTTTTCAACAAGTCTCTCCTTTAACTGTTTCTTCAATCAACTCATTGATTCCCCGCCCACTTCATTATACTCCACTCTAATAAACTCACTCAGAACAAGAGAATTGGACATTTTCCTTTGGCAAATTTATCCTCCCATTTATTTAGTCATAAATGTTTATGTTCTTGGTTTGCCCTGTGATCCATAAAACACGCCGGTGACTAACACCGATTCTCCCAGTGCTGGTCATGTGGACACTGGCCTGCATGTTTGGAAGTCTACTCATCATCTTCTTATGCAGGGAAGCAGGATCCAGATCATCATGAACCTCTGCAGAAACAGTGACGGTCATTAAAGTCCCCCTCTGATGAAAATCCTGTTTTTTTACTTTTAATATGTATGTGTGGCATTTTTCTTCTGAAAGAAAACAAATGTAACTAGAAAAGTTGAATTACCTGCAATAATGCTAATGTAACTGCTTTTTGCTGAAGATACTGAAACTTTTTGCTGAAAATGGGGACGCAGTTGACTTTATTGCTGAAGGGATTTGCTGAAAATGCAAGTTATTTCCAAAAGGTTCAATTTGCTAAAAAAAAAAGGGAAATTATGTTAAAGAACTATGAAAGAGTGCTGAAGTTGACCTAAAGTTTTGCAAAATTTGTTGTAAAACTGCTCTAAAATCCCTAAAACATGTCAATTTAGCAAAAATATTCAGTGTGTTGCTTAAATATGAGCCAAACTCAAAATTAGCCTAATAAACCTCAGTAGATGCCAAATTAGCCAAAAAGCCATTGCTTATATACTAGCTAAACTCCAAAATAGCCTAAAATTTGTCAGTAAACTAAATTAGACAAAAATGTTTGCTTGTTGCTTGAATAGAAGCTAAACTCTAAATTAGCCTAAAAAAAGCAATAGATAACAAATTAACCAGAAACGTTAGCATGTTGCTAACTAAGCTCCAACATTTTTTAAAATAGAAAAGATGAAAACATAGCCCATGAACATTTGGTTTGTTGCTAATCTACTTAAAATTTAGAAATTTGAACACTTTCTCATTCATTTCTTATGGACCACATTTTGCTCAATATTTCCCAAACTATAAAGTTTATGATAACCAAAAATACATGCAGTAATGTCCCGAATGAGCTGAATGTTTTGATACCAAGATTAATGAAATCACTGAAAGTGTGATTGAGTTTTAACGTGCTGAAAAACGTACCGAAAGGAGCAGGAGAATCACTATAGTGTGAATGTTTACTAAGCAATCACACTACAAGAAATCCTTTAGTTTTTGCATTTCAAAGTATTTCTCCTTTCAAATCAGTCAAACTGTCTTGGACAGACTCTGTTTGAATGAATGATCTTCTTTCCATCAACAGTTCTGCTGCACATGTACTAAACCCTCATCTGTTCCTAGTGTCTAGTTCAGGTGCTCAGACACATTGAAGTTGTTGGATTTTTTTCCTTTCAAATGAAGAACCTTACCTTGGCTGTATTTCTAAATTTGAAAATGTGTTTTGTGTTTTTCTGCCTCTCAGTCTCCACGTGTCCCTGAGTGCCCAGGGTCAAACCATGGTGTCTGCGCTGGTCTTCAGCACCCTGCTGTGGCTCTCCCTCATCCTGGCCCTGAGGTTCTGCCTGAAGCTGCTGCTCTCCTATCACCAGTGGATGTTCGAGCAGCACGGCAGAGTTTCCAACACCACTAAAGTCTGGGTGGTGAGGCCTGTTTCTCTGCAGCTCTACGGCTCTCTCTGGTGGCCGTTATACAGAACAGCAGCTTTACTGACATTGATTGAAGTTACGATGAAAGGACAGTCCAACTTCATCCTCAGGAAATATTTCTAGAAGTGGCTTAAAAGCTAAATCATTTTTAGATTCATTAAATCCATTGAGTTGTTTATTTTAATTGATGTTTTCTACTTTTTCATCAAAAAATGTTCCCTGTTGCCTCAAGGTTTTCTTAATGTATCTACACAATTCAAATTTTTATCACTTTAAGCCATTAAAAAAAACTGTTTCACCATAAAACTGAATCAGGTTTTCCTTACAGAGCTGCCATGTTTTTTGGCTGAATAAAGCCAAAACAGTCTGTGAGGACTTTGCTAAAGTTCTGCTCTGATTTTTCTTCTTTTTTGATTTTATTTGTGCTCTCCCTTCCCTCTGAACTCAAAGCAGCGTTCAGCCTTGGAGAAGGATGTTCCTCCACAGAAGGTCTTCTCCATTCTTTAACGTGCAGCCGTTTGTCTCCCTCAGACTCTGCTGCGGCTGCTCTCTGGAAGGAAGCCTCTGCTGTACAGCTACCAGACCTCTCTGCCTCACCTTCCAGTCCCTGCAGTCAGAGACACGCTGACCAGAGTGAGACGCCTCATCTGGATTCTTCACCTTGTGCATAAACTGTTCAGAGTGGATAAATGTCTTTTTTTTCTCCCTGTCCGTGTCTCCCAGTACTTGGACTCAGTGCGCCCCCTGCTGACCGACCCGGAGTACAAGCGGATGACAAACTTGGCTGATGAGTTCGAGTCCAGCCTGGGCAACCGTCTCCAGCGCTACCTGAAACTCAAAGCTCTGTGGGCCACCAACTATGTAGGAGCATGCATTCATACTTCAGTGTGTGTCTGTGACTAAAGCCTTTCAGTAGTTCCTTACAGGATTCTTGGTCTGTTTGTTTTTAAGCCTGAGAAGCCGAGTTAAGTTAGAATGATTTAGATGAAAGAGTACGACACAATACATACATTTTTTGTAGTTGAAGTTATTAAATATTTCTGACGATAGATGAAAATAAGGCCAACATGTCTCTTCTTTGAACTCTTGTGCTATCTTCTAGTGCTGCCACAAACGATTATTTTAACAGTCGACTAATCACCGATTATTCGACTAATCAGATCATGAGCAAACTGGATGTAAACACACACATTTTAACCATCATTAGCTTTAAACTAATTAAAAGTAAAGACAGTTAAGATGATAGTTTATTAAACTTTTAATGAATTGTGCAGCCTCTGTCCTTCATTAGTTTCTGGTGTTAAAATAAGATTAAAACAAATGAAGGTCGGCATCTGAAACCACAAACTGTTTTTCACTAAAGATAGTTTTGTTCTCACTGACTCAAATATAACAAAAAGTACTTTTTTGGTGCTGTACGTTCACAACTTTGTTCAACTTTACAACACTCTGACTCCACATAATATAAAGTAACAACTAATCGAGTATTGAAGCAGTCGTCGACTATTTCAGTAGTCGTCCAGATGACCCAAGCCTTTCATTGACATGTTTTCTGTCCTATGACAGATGTGGACAGGATTTCATGTCTGCTGCAGACACCAGTGAAAATCAAAAATCATTGAAAAAGAAAAAGTCCACATCAACATATCATGCATAGCACAAGGGTTAGCGACGCACTGCGATGAAAACTGTGTTTTTAATATGTTCTTGTTGCAGTTTTTTCTGATCATTGAAGATACATATAAGGAAAACTAAGATTAAAACTGCATTTCTGAGTAACATTTGTGAGCAATAAGTTGCACTGGAGTAGAAGTAGCAGTAGCTAAAACTACATAATATTAAGAATCATCATGGTTCTCCCTCTGAAGTCTCATGGATGTGAGGGCGAACACGTGAAGCTGAAATTTAAATCCCACAAGTTCTCAGGAAGTCTCACGTTATTGGCATGAACCACAACCTCCATATAACAGTGCAATACAACTTAGTATAACACAGCAAAGCACATTTTAGTGACACTAATTTTCAACCAAAAGCATTAATTCCTTTAAACAAGAAAATAAACTTCACACTTCAAATCTTTGGAACTTTCCAGTGACATTTCCCATCTCTGATTTCTCAGCCACGGAGAGGGGAAGGGGGGTGGGGTTGCTCAGTGCCATTGTTCCCATCCCCAACTCAGAAAATTTCAGAATTCCTGCCGCTCTGCAGAAATTATGTCCTTGAAAACAAGATTTTTATAATTATTATTTTGGCTAAAAAAAAGCATAGTAATAATAATAAATACAATTTCTCTGCGGTTTTCAAAACGCTCAAAGCGCTTACAAAGTGTATCCATTATTCCTTCAGTCCTCATTCCTATGTGGTGATGGTAATCTACTGATGGAGCCACAGCTGGAGGGTTGGCCCATTTATTAAAAAAATAAATAAATATTTCAGAAACCCTTTTCCACTACAAATGCCCAAACAAATGGAGGGGTAAGGAGAAGGGAAGAATTCGGATTCAGCCTAAAACTTTATCTGTCATTTCATAACTTTTTTATACATTTCATTTAGGGCTGCCTAAATGACTAATCGACTACTAAGATAGTCAACAACTAATTTAATAGTCGATTAGTCGTTACTTTATATTTTATAGAGTCAGAGTGTAGTAAAGATGAAAGTTATGATATCATTCTGCTAGATTTATGGACTATTTTGGTATTTATTAAGGTTTTTTAGGCTATTTTGGAGTTTAGCTAATATTTCAGCTACATGCTAGCTATTATGGCTAATTTAGGCTGTTTTCAGTTTTTTAGGCTTATTTTGCATTTAACTAATATTGTAGCTGGCTATCAGCTTCAGCGTTTTCAGCTATCAGCTTCAGCGAATTTGGCTATTAATTTCAGCATTTTCAGCTATCAGCACTAGAATCTTCAGCAGTCAAATTCAGCTTACAGCATTCACACTAGAATTTTCACAGGTAATGTTATATATCTAGTTTTTAATTAGTCTAAAGCTAATGATGGTTAAGATGTGTGCTTTACATCCAGTTTGTACATGTTCTGATTAGTCTTTTAATCGGTAAAAATAATCGATGATTAGTCGACTTAGAATAATCGTTGGTGGCAGCACTAATATTATTTGCTTCCACCTGATATTTGCTGTAAATTGTTTTAAACATGATTTTTTGCTTGAATTTGTTGTTGTGCTCTAGAAAGTAAAGAGTGAAAAATCCTGATGGAGACTTGAGTTTTATTTTGAAAGTTTTCCAGCAAGCTGTGCTGCTTTTTAACATTTTTCTGATCGTGTAGCTTTATTTAAAGTCTGGTTTGAGGTTAGCTAGAATCAAAAGCTCCTCCTTTGTTTGTCCAGGTCAGTGACTGGTGGGAGGAATACATCTACCTGAGGGGTCGGGGCCCAATAATGGTCAACAGTAACTACTACGGCATGGTAACCACCAGCTCCCTCCGTCACTGCTGCTCATTTTCACGTTCAAGAGTCTTCTTCCTGCTTCCATCTTTGCTTCATTTCTCCTGATCCTGACCCGTTCTTTCCTGTCAGGACTTTCTGTATGTGACTCCAACCTCGGTGCAGGCGGCCCGAGCAGGCAACACCATCACGGCTCTGCTGCTCTACCGCAGGAAGGTGAACAGGGAGGAGCTCACGCCGGTGAGGCTTCACGAAGCGTTTCCACATCTCTGCTGACTCAGGAAATGACAGGAATGTCTGTTTGTCAGAGTCGCGTTCCAGGGACGGTCATCCCTCTGTGTGCAGCTCAGTGTGAGAGGATGTTCAACACCACCCGCACCCCTGGAGTGGAGACCGGTAAACACATTCCCTTATTCATGTCCCTGCGCCGCTCGTCTCTCTAGAGTCCACTGTGCCTTTTAGGGATCAGTCAGGGAGAGAACTAATGTGTAGCCAGCTTTAAAACACCTGCTGAAGACCGAAGGAACATCTAAATCCAGAGTGTGGAAGGAAATTCTGTTGGAAACGTCATGAAGAGAAAAAGAGTACAGCCAGGAAATTGATTAAAAAAACATGTACTAATTACTTGCAATTGATCGCAATACTTTTTTTTAGTTAGAGTATTTGCTGACCACTTATCTGTGAATAATCACAAAATGAAATCGCACACAATTAATGCTGTAAATCAATTTTAAAAATATCAGATTATTCACACTTTTGTGTTGTGATTGATCACTATATGTGGCTTTTGAACAAAAACCGGCCAGAGAGAAAATCATTTTCATTCATTTTTTATTGTCTGAAATTTAAAATTTATCAAGTGTTAACCCAGAAGTGTAATTTGTGTGTACAAAACACATCAACCGTAAAATGAGCAGAACTCTAAAGACTTTTGTGTCTGCAGTGTTACTCCAAGAAAACAAACCTGCAGACCTAAAACAGAAACAAGTTCTGGTCACTGTTCTGTATCACTGCGCAGGCTGCTTTAACATTGTAAAGGTAAGAGGTGAACTTTCTCTCTGAACTGAAGCTTTATTTAGCCTATCATGATGATCTAAATAACAAGATTAAAGTACTAAAAACCGACTGAATATTTATTTATTTTGTAAATACCCATTGTACAAGTGAGATAATACCTGACGAGGTGTTTTAGTGCTCGCTGTGGAAGCCTGCACTACCGAGGCAAAGCGAAGGACTGCACACATGCACACAATCAGCTTCTGTCTCTGTTTCATTTCATTTCAGGGCAGTTTAGGAAGACTGCTCTTCTGACCTGCTCAAAAAACAGAAACTCCCCCTTGTGGTCAGACAGAAGAATACAGCATTCAGTATGCTGAGTGCTGTGTCTATGAGCAGAAGAATAACTCATTAGAAAAACAAAGATGAGCCTAGCATTATGGGGCGGGGTTGACTAGTTTTTCAACCTGTCCTTCTTTACCTTACAAAAGGAAAGCAATATAAATGCTGATTGATTGATTGATTGGTTTATTTCAAGCATAGATTGAGAAATACAGGACAAAACACACAATTATTGCAAACTCATTACAGAAACAATTAAATGCATTGATTATAAAACAGAAAACAAAAATAAAACACACTTATGTCACATTTGGTTCATTCATTTTTTGTGATAATTAACTAAAGTCAGTAGAGTTTGATTGACTGCTTGAAAAGGAGGGGGAAGAAGCGAACTTATATAATCCCACCCCTAGTTAATTACTTCATTTCAATGTTTTGCAAAATTATGTAATCCAGTTGTTGTTGTTGTTTTTTATTTTTATTTAATTATTTTTTTTTGTAATTCCCAATAGTAAAGTGAAGTGCTTGTTGATTATTGATTAATCTCATCAAACATTATTTCAGTAAACAGTAACATCTATCATACATCATGTAACAGATATGTAATACTCATTGATCATCATGATAGGTTAAATAAAGCATCAGATCAGAGAGAAAGTTTACCTCTTACTGCTAGTTTTTGTCCAGAAGAGGACACAGAAGTTTATTTTGAAGAAGTGATACAGAACATTTGGCCTGTGAGACTGGAACCTTCTTTTTTATGTGGGAATTATCACTTTTTAATCCACACCCAGCAGCCAATCAGAATTGAGTATTCACCCAAACCATATTATAATATTCATTAATGAGTATTAATTTGGGTCAATTGATCGCACACATTAACGTGTCAATGTGCACAGCCCTAGAAGATATGCTCTTACTGTTTCATTCCCACAACATTAAAGTTCCATTTGTGCTTTGATGAGACGTTGATTTTCCGAACCATCCCGTGAGCAGATGAGCCTCTGGAGGAGAGAACATGTCCTGCTGTCTCTCACAGATGTGCTGCAGCACTGGCAGGACAGTGAGTTTGTGGCCGTGTACAACAGAGGGCGCTATTATCGCCTGTGGGTGTACAGAGCGGGCCGGCTGCTGTCTGCCAGAGAAATCGAACACCAGATGCAGTGGATCCTGGATGACCCTTCCCCCCCGCTTCCTGGAGAGGAGAAACTGGGAGCGCTGACTGCTGGAGACAGGTGACCGTTTTCACGCCGCTCCTTCATCTCTCATTTAACTTCTCTTTGTCCTTTAGAGGTCTCCACAGATAAACATCCGCCTTCATCTAACCCCCTCCTCCTCACTAACGTTCACGTTTTATCTGACAAACAGAACCTAGTCCTATTTAAAAAAAAAAAAGAGAGTTGGGCACATTCATTTTTAACCCTTTAATCTTCTGGAACTGTCGGACGCTCTCAGGCGTCGTGGCGTGCAGCTGTGAGATCAACGTGACAAAACTGTCTAAAATATACTTATTTGAATATTCGTTTAATTACATTTTATTGAAGGAAAGACACAATATGGCATTTATTTGTAGTTTTTGGACAAAAGCGATAGTTTATTTTAATAAATAAGGCGGAAGATGAACGTCGATTTTATTGTTGCTGCGCAGAAAAAAAGATCTGCTGTGGTGGGCGGAGCAAAACGTCTGCTATCAGAGATCCAACAATAAGGATCATTGTTTTATTTTAAGATGGGGACCAACATTCATTTTTCTACAATAACGAGCACTGGCGTTGTCTAAAAATGGCGGATACTCTGCGGTTCACCACAAAAGTCCCGCCCACCGATGTCACGGGAGGCGAGCAGTTCAGAGTGCACAGACACGCCCCCACCTGTGAGCAAACTCCAGCAATTTGACCCGAAATCCTGCTGGATCGAACTTTTCCCCAATCATTTTCTTTTATTATTTTTCACAGGCACAATAAGAAAAACTTATTGGGAAAAAAAAAGTATTCCAGGAAAAATGTCTGATGGACAGCAGTGTTCTTAGGAGAGAAGTTCTTATTTTATAAGGATTTTTACTTTATTCACATGAGAAAGATCACATCATGGAGTTGTTAGATATGTGATGTTTCACTGTAAACAGAAATGTGTTGTGACTTTATCTCTGTTTACATTTAACATCATTTTATAAAATAAAACGCCTGAGGTTTTAATTTCTAATATGGGAAGTTTATAACTCAATGTAGAATAGGGCTGCTATTTAATAGTCCATTAGTTACTATTTTATATTATATGGAATCAGAGTTTGATAAATTTGAAAGTTATAAGAGCATTCCGCTAGCTTTTTAGACTATTTTGGAATTTATTCCTAAATTTTTTGGCTTTTATGGAGTTAAATATTTCAGCTGCAGGCTAGGTGTTTTGGCTAACAGGCTTTTTACCTGTTTTTTTTTAGGCTATTTTGGCATTAAACTAATATTTTAGCTTGAATGTTTTCAGCTATCAATTTAAGCATCTTCAGGGGTCAAATTTCTGACTATTTTGGCATTTACTACGATTTTTTAGGCTATTTTAGAGTTTAGCTAATATTTAGACTCTAGCTGTTTTGACTAATTTAGGCTTTTTTCCTTTTTTTTAAGGTATTTTAATGTTTAGCTGATATTTCAGCTGGTAGTTAGCTATTTTTCCTTTTTTTCATTATATAGGCTATTTTGGAGTTAAGCTAATATTTTAGCTTTATGCTAGCAGTGTTGGCTAAATAAGACATGTTACCAGGTTTTTAGCAAGCTCTTGTCTTCACTGTTTTCAGCTTTGAGCTTCAGTGTTTTCAGTTATCAATTTCAGCATCTTCAGCTATCAGTACAATAGTATTGTTGCACGTAATGCTATATATCTAGTTTTTAGTTAGTTTAATGCTAATAATTGTTTAGATGTGTGCTTTACATCCAGTTTGTGAATGACCAGATTAGTCGACTATTAAAATAGTCATTTGTTGAAGCACTAATGTAGAAAAAGCTCGTGTTTGTAAATGTTACAAGTACGTTTACTCACCAACACTGGGCCATCTGATGCTGCTCCTCAAATGTGTCGTAGATGAGCAGTCACAGGAAAACCGGGAATAAACTGTGCAGTTGTGAGCAGTGATGTAGTGGAATTTAAATTCTCCTCCTCTGCTGCTTTCACATTAGCAGAAGTAATGGCAGCAAAACGGATGTAAAGGACTGTAAATATCACAATATTCTGGGGTTGTAATGGTGGAAGCCTCCTACTCTGAAAACCTTTGAGGGCCCTGATTTTATATGTAATAAACCAGCACAGGAAGTTTTGTTTCTCTGGATATTTTATTTTTTTCTTGCAGCTTCTTGAAGTTCATAAATAAAACGTTTTTTGATTGTGTCGATTTGTAAGCAGTTTCTGTCCAGTTGAAGGCTTAACTCTACACCCTTCACACACTCAAAGGGTTCATCTTTTGTAGAACACTCTCTCCTTTCTTGATACTCTTAATGCAGACAGGAAGATGTGAAGAAATAACAAATCTATAGGAATTGTTAAAAGCACTTTTGCTAAAAAAAATAAAATTCCAGGAACAGATATTTAACAATCCACAAAGTAAATGAGTAACCCAGAAACATGTGTGAGCATTATCCTGATAAATCTAACCATTGGCACTAAAAGGTTTTACTTTCTGTATCTGGGATGAATATTTTCCCTCTGTCTCCTCCTGTTTCTCTAACTCCTCCAAATATCTGGCAGGAGAGCTCCTTGTAATTGTGGAATGCCCTTTGCACCAACTCCCATAAAACACTGCTAAAAATGATTCATATTAAGGGTTAATGGGATGCCAGTACGGCAAGCAAGAGGTATGAAAAATCCCAAGCAAAAGGGGGCAGTGCCTCACCTGCACGTGTGCTACAGATAATAATTATATTTGAAACATTTCAACGTTCTCACAGTTGGTTTAATACCAAAAATAATTTAAAGTTTAATTTGAACTGTTTTATTTAAGATTTAATTTAGACATTAATTTAGTGGAACGAGAAAATGTTCATTTTAAGGAATCCTCCAGATACATTTGGTATTTTCCAAACTATTTTCAGTCACTCTTTTCTCTGTTTATGTAGATTTGGTCTCAGGACATGTACATCTAATCAGAAACGGCATGTTTGTGCTTTAAAGATGTTTTGTTTTATGAATAGACCTCAATGAACAAATGTTTTGATGTGATTTATATGTGTCTATCTAGTTTGATTGTGTTATACAGTCAAAGTATTGTTCTGTTTTTGTTTTTCTTATTATTCTTCCGTATTATTTGTCCTTTAACTTCTGCATACTTCATCTGATTTCTGCCATTCAAGTATCAAAATGTTCTGAAGATAAGGACATGATTGCCAATTTCTGCAAACTTCTTGTTTTTCAGCAATTCAACAAAATTGCTGTAATTTTTCCCATTCAAATGCATTGGAAAGGCTCTTCTGCAACTCTAAACTTTCTGTAATAACTTCTGCATACTTTATGCCATTCTGAAAATTCAAACATGTACTTGTTATGCTTTGAAGTGTATTATATGTTTTATCAAATATGTGTTTTGAAGCTTTTCAAAAAATGATTATTTTTTTCTTTTTTACCAATCTGAAATATGATCTGAACCGTGAGTTTTTATGATCCGTTACGCCCCTAATCTATATTTCTTCCAACTCCCGCGATGCCTTCCTGCTGATCCTCGTGTCAGGGGTGATCACTTTTTTGACATGCAATTCTCACTTTTTGTGCTTAAATACACAGAATTGTGGATTTTTAAGAGAATCCGACTGTTAGTTGTGGATTAAATGGATACATTTAGATCAGGGGGGTCCAAAGTCAGGCCTCGAGGGCCAGTGTTCTACATGTTTTCCAGCTAACCTGCCATTGAAGCTCCTCATTGGCTAAACACACCTGATCCAGGTAATCAGCAGCAGATACAGCAGGAGGCCGGCCCTCGAGGCCTGACTTTGGACACCCCTGATTTAAATGAATATGTAAGACTACAACATGATGAAAAAGTTCTTTTGTCATGTCATTCTGCCTTCCACAAATCCTTGAATCGTGTGTTCTTAGCTGTCATGTTCGGTGTGCTGACGACCAAAAACGTTTTGGGTTCTGTTTTAGTGACTGACCTCAGGACAGTTGAGATCAAACGAGATGCATTAGCTGCAGTCTCGGTCAGGAGTCTGACCGCTCACACGCTTTCTGAAGTAGAAAGAAAGGGAAACTCCACATCAACGTTTGTTTGTTTGTTTTTGGCCTAATCTTTGAGACGAGCATATGCTCCCCTCGGGCAAAAGTGTGTGGGAGGGCGTAGCGGAAACCCCCCACCGCCCTCTCAGGCTTTCTAATGATTTCTCTGCGTTCCCCTGGGAACTGTACTTCTTACAGTTTTCTATAAGAGGCTTTTATTTTTAAGACTGCTGTGCTGCAGCTTCCTGTAGTTCTTAACATGTTATATTTCCTCCCAGTAAGCCCAGTTTTTACATCTTTTTTGTTTTCTCCCATCAGGGTTCCTTGGGCTCAGATCAGGAAGACGCACTTCAGCTCTGGGGTCAACAAAAGGTCTCTGGACATCATTGAGAAGGCCGCCTTCTTCGTCACTTTGGATGATGAAGCTCAAGGCATGAAGGGTGACGACCCGACGGGAAACCTGGACCGCTACGCCAAGTCTCTGCTGCACGGAAAATGCTACGACCGGTAAGGAGAGTTTGATATTTGACTGACTTAAAAATTATTTAAAAAATAGATTTAGATCCTTGGATTTCATACATAGGATGACTGAACATGTTCTGATCCAGACGGGGATAGGAGGAGAGATGGAGGTGTGTCCTATAGCATCCCCCAAATCGTGCTGTTTGAACAAGTAGCCCATAAGTGCGTGTTCCTTCTGAGCAGCCTGTTAGAAATGAGGAAACTAATCAGTTTATCATGTGTGGGCATCCTACAGGCAGTACTTGGACCTCAAAGCTGAATTGTGGTGTAGTGTGACAGCTTCATGCATACACTATTAGTCAGTGCTGCTTACATTAGCCTTACAATACTTGACAATACAATTATTGCACACAACAATCGTAGGTTCAGTTTTCATGACGTCCCTTGAGGTGAGCATACAAGGGAGCTGCAAGACTGAACTTCAGTGTTAATTTTGACAGAATTTTCATTTAGTTTTAGTCAGTGGTTTGACTAAAATAAGATTTAGTTTTAGTCGCAATTTAGTCATGTTGATTCTATTAATTTTAGTCCAATTTTAGTCGACTAAATTACAGTAGATATTTAGTCGACAAAAATATAGATTAAAGGTAAAGCGTTTTTATGGAATTTACTAAGTATGAACATATGAATAACACAGAGATGAACATTTTACTTCACTTTGGTTTCCATCCTTTCATTTCTGCAAATTCAGCTTCAACAACTTAAAAGACATTCAAAGAAAATAAATGATAATTTCATCCCAGTTATAATAAATGTCTGAACATAAAAGAAAAAAAAACTTGTATTGAAGAGGTAGTCAAGCGCAAAAAATGCATTAAAAAACCCTCACTGGGGAGTAAGCTGTCCTAACCCATGTCATTTGCTATTGGAGAATCTGAGTCTTTCACTGCCAGGAGGCGTATGATCATGTAACATGTGCTTGACCAGCATGTGTGTGGTGTGCTGTAATACCACCACCAGCCAATAGAGGGCGCTGCTGTCATGTAAGCTGTGATGGAGGTGGAGATTAAACCGCAACACAACGCAGCAACACAACTCCTGTGATGGTCGCTCCACACAACGTCTTGTTTGGGTTGCATTAAAAGTAAAATTTGTCTCTTCATGTACTCTTCTTATCTGCCTGGAGTAGACATTTTTCACCTAAATCAAAGACACAATTCATTGAATTACGTCTTCCCGGGCGAGCTGCAGGACTCTGTGTTCTGATTGGACCGCTTCGCATTTGCTCCACCAGCAGTCGTTATGATTGTATGTTGTCTTCAAAGAGCATTTTCATTTTGTTTTTATTTGTTGACAAAAATGTCAGTCAGTTTAGTTAAAGTTTTCGTGTCTGAGCAGGAGTTTTTGTTTCGTTTTCGTTGGGTGAAAAATGTCGTTGATGAAGACGACAACATTACCACTGCTTATCTTGTAGACCTTCTCTGATGACATTGGAGTTTTTCACATGTTCTTAAAGCATTTTTCTCATAATGAAGGACAAATGGAAAGAAAATTAAGCTTAAAATGGCCTTTCAGAGTATTTCTATATTGAAATCATTCTGAATTGTTTGGAATGCTGTTTGAAAAACAGTGTATTTCTGATGTAGAAAACAAACGCCCCGCTCCATTCTGATCATCCACTGTCAGACAGATAGATCCATGAACGTTTAGTCTGAGCTGAAATCTGGATCAAAGCTGTACGGTTGGATAGCTCCAATATTTCTCTCCATTCTTTACTATTTTATTTTATTTTATTTTATTTTTTATTTTTTTGCACCGATAATGTTAAGTTGTGAGGGTCTGTAAGCTAGCGGGAGAGCGGGTGAACTTTAAGATTATGGGAAGTGTGGCAGAGCTGCACTAGCCGTCCTGCCTACAACTCTGAGTCGAATTTCTAATGAACTCCTGCCTCTCTGCAGAAACTGTCATAGAAAACAACAGGTTTTTTTTCTGGGATAAAAACAGCCAAATCATACTTGAGAGATGACTGGGAACGCTTTGAAAACAGATCAAAAGATGCTTGGAGAGGGACTTTGAGATGCAGCCGCTCCTCTCTCTGACCCTCCATGGGGCCACACAACCCAAAAACTCACAGCACCACATGGCTGCACACGACCAAGACGTTCATCATAGTCTGTATTTCTGTGTACTTGATAGTGTTTTTGTACCATCAGGTGTTGGCTGTGTGTGGCGTCTCTGCAGCGTTCGTGGGTTGTCTGGTTCTGCCTCTCAGACCTGCAGCATTAAACTCTTTTGTTCACAGAGTGACAGGAATCCATGTTTTGAATTAATCAGAGAGCCGTGTCTAATCCTCTGCTTGTTTAGGACGCTATCCATCCTGTGTGTTTACACTCAACATTAAACATAATCTCTGCAGAAGCTCCTCCTGTGTGTCCACAGCTTTATGGAATGGATTGTGACTCTTCATCACACGGCTTCCTGTATGACTTCAGCCTCCTAGAGATCCTCTCCAATCATCTTTGACCTGTTGTAAAAGTATTCCCAGAGGTCTTCTAATTATGATCATGCCGTTTTTAGCTAATCAAAAAAAAATGGTGTTGTTTTCTAGGACGGTCTTTCCAATCTTTTCTGAGCCAACATAAACTTTTTCTTTGACAAAAATCCCACAGCAACCAGCAACCAGAAATGTAAGAAAAGAGAAAGTCTGTCGTCTGTGATGATGTACAGTTCCTCCACCATCTCACTCGCTTTTTATTATCAAAATTGAACTTAAAAAATGTGAAGCTGCAGCTGTTTTCCCTTCAAGTTGTGATTGTTTTCAGTAATAGTTCTCAGCTAAATTAGTTTAAAATTTGCCCGGATTAATGTTTTTCCTCCAGTTTAGTAAAGTGCAATTTCATGTAACTTCACAAAAAACAAATACGACGACTCTCCTTTTAAACAGTAATTTAGTTTTTACATTTTTTTATGTTTGTGCAAATGCTATTTTTGAACAAATCTATAATCACAACATGTTAGATAAACTTTAGACAAAAAGACGAACATTATAATCATGTTTATAAGATTAACTACACAAAGACGTGAATACGCTGAAGTTTTCTTTCGTCAAAAATGTAACTTTTACCAAAATGTTTTATTTATTTTTTGGGGATAAATAGTTTCAGTTTAGTTTTAATCTTTGTGTCAGACACTGAACCTTAAGCAGAGAGCTTGTGGTATGTCCAGTGTATTTTCTAGTCAGAAATGGGCCTTTATTGAAACTGCATTTTAATTCACAATGTTTTAATAAAGATGTACTCCGAAACACAAATTTAAGCCAAAATTTCCTAATATTCATCCTTAATCATGAGAAAATGCCACAAGAACATGTGAAAACACTAAGAAAGTATGAAAAAGATAAATATTTTTTTCATCTGAGTAGGTCTTTAAAAGTTTTAACCTGCTTTGTTTTCATTTTTGACATTATCTGTAACATAAGCATTTCTTTCTTTTATATATTTTTTCTTTTCAGGTGGTTTGATAAATCTTTTTCCATCGTGATCTACAAGAACGGGAAGAGCGGCCTGAACGCTGAGCACTCGTGGGCCGACGCGCCGACCGTGGCTCACCTCTGGGAGGTAAGGCCGTCTTCCACGCTTCCATTTGAAGGTTTTTGTGCATCTAAGCTAACCTGAAGTTCATGTGACTTCAGTGTTTTTCTATGATCTTTCGTTCTAGTATGATGAATGTGTCTTACGTATTGGTCTCCAAACCAGTCTCCTCTTTCTATTATCGTCACGCTCAGCATGTAGGTCACTGACCTGAAGGTGTTCTGGAGCCCCTCCCCCTTGTAGAAGCCTTAGGGAAGAAAATAATTAACGTTTGGAATAACGTGAGAAATCAAATCAAACTTATTTTTATGACAAGTTTTTCAAACTGTAGGTAACACAATGTGCTTTTTGGAATAAAAATATATTTTTTGCATTGTTGCTACCGCAGCATCAGCCGTTTAAATCAAAAATATCTGCCGCAAAATCCTGGAGGGTCTGAATAAATATACTGTTTTTTTTGTTTGTTTCTTTGACTTTAGTTTTGTTTTTATTGTAAAAATTCAGTTTGTATTGTTTTAAAAATCAAAACTAATAACTAAAGAATATTTGGACATCTTTCCAAATCTCTGTTGTGAGTTCCAAAGTTTACCTCCAATAAAGAAAAGTCATTAGTTTGAAAGTAGTGTGAGAAAATGAGCGATTAAGAATAAATCTCCTTCTATGATATCGATCATAATTGAAGATAAAATCCTTTTGTGAACTTTGATTGTCCTATTTTTAGTTTTCTCCAGAAAAGCTGCAGAAACATTTTCTAGAGATACAATGATGTATTTGGGTAGCCAGCGTGGGCGTCTCTCTGACCTCCTCTGTCTGTGCAGTACACTCTGGCCACTGACGCCTTCCAGCTGGGCTACACGGAGGACGGACACTGCAAAGGAGAGGTGGAGCGCTCACTGCCCCCACCCCAGAGGCTGAGCTGGGAGATTCCATCTGAGGTAAGAGACACCTGACGCATGTGTGGGTCTGTGAGGATCAGGTGTAGCTGTGGAGGGACATAGCTGTCAATATTTGCATTCACACAATTATTTAAACTTTGGCTATGTGTGGATTTCTGGAAAACCATAAATGTGTACTCTGTGATTGTTACACTTTCTCTGCTAGCCTACAAACCGACCCCACATCATTAAGACAACAGTTATGTGGCCCTCACAAGTTTGGGGACCCTCGTTAGTGATAGTGTTAGAAAATCCCCCGGTGTTCCATCATACTTCTACTCCACTCGGACTCAGAGAGAGTGAGGGACGGCGAGAGAAACTTCTGCTGCTCCACAGAGAACTGAAGAGAGGTGACAGTGAAGCAGTTTAACCTTCGAGCTCTCTGATGGGGTCCAGATGACCCCACCCTTACAGTGAGGTGTTAGCCCTTCCATGACAAAGGTGGACAAGGTGGTCAAGACTTCATGTCTGTCATTGGACACCAGTAAAGATCAACAATCATTGGAAAAAAACTAAAGTCCAGATGACCCCACTTTTAATGCAACATGATGCAGAAATGCAGTGACGCTTAAAAAAGTCAGAAGACTAAAGAGAGATGATAAAAATCAGCACAGCACCCGTGAAGAAGTCAGATGGAGAAGTCACATCATCCATGATTGTTGTCACGGTAGATTGGCCAAAGTTCCAGTAAAGTTGCGGTGAATATAAAAAGTTTCAGGGTGCGCAGTAAATCGGGGGGTTTGCTCGATTTTGTGTTAACATCCCAAAATCCTAGAGGGTCTTTTTATTCTAAACTTTTCCTTAATTTCCATATTGTTTAAAAGACGAAACAAAAAAACATGTTTCTGTTGTCCTTCTCCAACTTTGAGCCCTGCCCCTCAAATCCTGTGCACGCCCCTGCTCTGGTGTAAACAACGCAGCAGCAGATTGTTTTAGAGCCAGAAGTGGGGAAAAAACAGAAGTAAGTCACTCCACACACTAGGTGGTTTAAAAAAAAATTCTGTTAAAATGAGTTGATAATAAGAGGATAACTAAACAAAAACAGTCAAGCTAACTCTGAGCTAAAGTAGGTTAACTATCAGCAGAGTGTTGCAGATGTAAAAACAAACAAACAAAACAATGAAAAAGTCAGAAGAACCAGAATACCCAACTCTCTTTCTGTTTGATTTTTTCTTTCTGTTGAACTGTCTGTCGTCTGCCAGTTAGCCTTCTTTAACTCCGAGTTAGCTTAGCTGTTTTTGTTATTTTCATCCATTTTCTTAACCAGCTATCCCTTTCAAGGTCACGGTGCTAGAGTCTGGCCCGGGTAGTGATGGGCGAAGGCAAGGGTACATCTGGAGCGGTCTAGGGCCTGGAGCGGGCATGTCCGCTCCGTTTGTCCTTGGACTAAACTGTCGGGCTAAGTCAGGCCCCCCCACGCTGACATGCCGCTGCTGGCCGGTGTTGTGCCAAGGTATGTTCCCCCTGGCAGATGCCTGAGACTAGGTAAACAAATTCTATCAGGGGAAACATACCTTGGCACAACACCAGCGGGCAGACAGCAGAGCTGGGGCGTTTTTATTTCTTTTATCATCTCTTCTTTCTTTGCCACCTCTCCCGGGTCTGTATCATTGTTTATACGCTCTGCTATCGTCGCCTGGTAAAAGACAAAAACTAAAAAGGATAGCAGGACATTGCTGCTATTCTTTTTTTCTTCCAGCAGAGCTACGGTATGGAGATCATTTTCCTGCCAGGGGATCAATAACATTCTAAAAAGTTTACTTCTATCTGAGTTTAATAAATGAGTGGAAAGCAGCATGTTCACTCAGTGGAATCGATGTTCTGGGACTTGATGTGTGTCTGTGACAGAGTTTAACAGGAGAAATTCTTATTCAAGACAAAGAAAACTAAATGTACTCATATTTTTTGTTCAAAGTTGTGCACAACTTTGTCTTATTGACAGCTATGTTAAGGCGGAGTTTCCCAGAGCACAGTTACACAATGAGGGAAAGGGATTATTTGTTTGCTTAGCAGGAGCCTCTGTGTTGGCAGGAGCAGAGAGGAAGTCTCCAGATAGGATCCATGTTTTTGAGCTGCTCAGGGATTCAGACTTCTACAAGGATCCTTTTTGTTGGCTCCATCAGGAAATGAGGATGATGTGGAAACACAAATGAAAAAGCTTCTCGATGCTGTTCAGGGTGCGGTGTTTCTGACCACGTTCATGTCCAGCTGCTTCATCGTTTTCTGTGACGGAGCGATGTGCATTGCACAATAATAGCCGATTAGCCTTATATGAACCCACGCTGCTGCTTCATATCAGCCTTGAAAATGAAACAGATGCATCATGGGTAACTTGATTTTCATGTAGCACTCTAGCAGCTTTGACCTTGTGCCTGCATGTGATCATCAGCTTTAGTGCTGCCAAAACCGACTAATCACCGATTATTTTTTCCAATTAGTCGACTAATTACTGGATGTAAAATGTACATCTTAACCATCATTATCTTTTAACCCTGATGACCTATTCTAGCAGCATTTCAAGGCATCACTTACGCATGAATCTGAGACGTGGGAAGAGTCTCGCCTTAGATTTGTGCGTAAACGTGGATTTGTGTATGCATAACAATGATTTCTGTGTGTAGTTAGTTTCAAGCTGTTGTAATTTTATAAATAAATAGTTTTTTTTTTTTTAATTTCATCATCTTTGTAGGTTTGCACAAAATGTATAAGTTACAAATCAAGAATTACACGCCCACACAAATCGGGGTAAGTCTATTTTTTTCTCCATACAGGTCGTCTTTAGGAGGGAAAAACAACTACCCGTATTTTCTGGACTATAAGCCGCTGCTTTTTTCTTAGGTTTTGAACCATGCGGCTTATACAAAGGTGCGGCTATTTGTGTGGATTTTTCTTCCACTGTTAGGGGAGCTCTAACCGGAAATAGAATCAAAAACAAGAGACAAACAATCTATGCACATCTTTGGGTGAACTACAAAACAGCCAGGATGAGAAAGCTGCAGGTGGCGTATAATGATGCTTTAAGAGTAGTTTTAAGGAAGCCTAGATGGACTAGTGCAAGTGAGCTGTTTGTTTTTAACAGAGTTAACACCTTACATGCTCTACTGCGCAACCTCATATTCAAGTTCATTTGTAGGCTGGACTCCACTAAAAACGCTCTTATTATGTCCATACACAACATCAGGTTTAGTGCCATTCGCTTTTGTTCTAGTATTTGGAAACACTGGAGGAGCTGTCTTTTTATCTTCCCGTTTTAATTAATTTATATTGGGTTTTTAACTATTGTGCTTTTAAGTAATGTATTCTTAAATATGTTTTACATTCTCTGGAGATTTTTAACTATTGTATTTTTTATTTCATTATTATTATATTATTTTATTATTATTTTTGTTTTTATCATCTTGTATTTGGTGTGTAGTCTTGGCACTGTACGTGTACTAACTATTGTTTATGATCCTGTTTCACCTATTGGACTACGAGTCTGGAATAAAGCCTATCTATGTAAATCAGAATAGCCAACGCTACTTTTTCTTTAGCAGATAGAACACTCATGACAAATTACTAACTAACTCTTTTCAAATCCTCAATCCTTTATCATGGAAATCCCACAAAAAAGTTTGTGTGGTGCACATTTTAAGTTGAAGGCCATAGAGTTTGCTATCTAGGTAGGAAACCGCACTGGTCTACACAAGCTTAGCATCAATGAATCTATGCTGAGACGCTGGAGACAGCAGGTACAGACATGTACATTCACAATATAAAATTGTTCTCTACATGCAGTCAATATCACATTTTTCAACATAGATATCTGCGGCTTATAGTCCAGTGCGGCTTGTATTTCTTTTTTTTTCTTCTTTTTTTTAAATTTAGCAGGTGCAGCTTATAATCCAGAAAATACGGTACTTTCAATGAAAATTGTCAATATTTAGGAAAAACAGCTGCAACTTTACATTTTTGTGTCTCAATTTTTACAAATACTGCTTGCAAGATCAGGGAGAGACCATACATCAATCCAGATGACAGTTTTTCTGCACGATTTACGTCGAGGAAAAACAGTGTACCATGGCTCAAAAAAGGTTGAAAACAGGTTTAAAATGAGAGAACAGGACTTGTGGCTCACACTTGTACAACATTTAGGAGTTGTGATTGTGAGTATTAGGGCCAGTTTACAAACAAACAAAAAAAGTTAATTACGGCTTTAAATCTCGTATCTCATAACGGTTACATTTTGAGAATAATGTATATTTATGACTTAAAAAGTCTGTGGCTAAATTTGACTTTTTCACATAAACTTGCAAGAAAAGAGAGAAGAACCAAAGTTGTCTGTTCATCAGAAGATGAAAGACGTGTAGCATCTTGTGAAGCTTTATTTCCAGATCGGTGTCAAATACAAGGAAATTCAGAATTTTTTGGCGACTCAAAATCAAACTGTCAGTGAGGCAGAAAAGTGGAGGTAGAAATGACTGCAAGAGAACATCTGAGGAGACATTGATGGCTTCATCAAAAGGCTCTGCAGAGATCCTGTAAGTCACCATTCAATGACTGCTTTAAATAGTTATCGACCATCACATCACCCATCCCTAAGTTCATCTCAATTCAGTTTACCTGAAGAGGAAAACTCTTTACTGGTGTAACCAGTGAGAAATTCAAAGGTTTTAAGGCTTCTTTCATTCTTGGAAAAGTTTTACTCTGACATGTATGCCAGAAGTATAATTAGCAGGAAGTCTTTGGTGAAAAAACAAAGGCAACAAAACACGTCTTTGTTATTAAAATATAGAATCTTTTTTTCTTATTTTGCACTGTTAGCTTTAACACTTGACCCATGCTTTCATACAACATGAAGAATGTGTTTTTGTATTTTTACAGCAGTGTCTAAACCAGGGTTGTCAAACTCAATTGACCTGGAGGCAGAGTATGGGCTGTATAGGGTTCCATTTGTGCCAAAAATATGTTTTTGCATCCATTGTCTGTGTCGACTGAACAAGTTTGTTGAACATTTGTTTGTCTTTGTACTACTAAGCTATATCTTCTGTGTGTCCTGTAAAACGACAGGAGCTAACGACGCTAACAACTGTTGCTAAGGACTTTTCTAACAACCAGATCCAACGACAACAGCAAATGCAACGTTTTAAGCATAAAGCAAACGGAAACATCACAAAGCAAATGCAAAGCTATCATCCACAAACCGTGGACATGCAGAAGATGTTGCTTAGTAGACGTTGAACTTTGATATTAATGCACGGGCCGCAAAATAATTACTTAAGGGCCGCAAATGGCCCGCGGGCCGCTAGCTTGAGACCTCTGGACTAGACCAAATGAAGGGACTCAGCCTTTTATAACTTTAAGAACCTAACTTTTTAACAATAATATGAATAAAAACAGCTTAAACCTTAAATAACGTTCAATGTTTTACTGTTTGTAAAAACATTTTTTGTAAAAATTATGCAAGTTAGAAATAAGCGCAAGGTAACATCGGACAATTAATAACAATAAAATGAAATGATCTGGAGGGCCAGATCCGGCCCCTGGGCCTTGACTTTGACACATGATTTAAATCCTCAAAGTTCACATCCCGTTCTTGTCAGAATAAAGCATTTACAAATCTTGTTTAAAAAAACGTATTTAATTTGGCTTGTGATCCTATTGAAGACACAAGTCAACACGGGTGTTGGATTGTTTAAAAAATATTACTTATGAGCAAAATAAAGGAATTAAGATTCAAGTGAAAATTCAATCTGAAACATCAGATCTATTGTACATAGTTGGGATTTTTGAAAGATTCTGACAAAAGGTTTAGACTTAAACTTAATTGAGTTTTTAGAAAAAATCCCCTGCAGTCACAAAATAAGCATGAATGAGATCATTTTTGTTTCATTGAAGATTCTGGGAGGAACTGAAAGTCCCAAAAATTACTGACCAGTGAATGAAATCAAAAGGAAAAGGGAAATGTTTTTCCCCTAAGTTTACCACCCTGTGCATGCACGCACAAGGATTTCTAAAAAAAGTGTTTTTTGCAGTAGCATGTGTGGTCTAGTATCACAGAGATCGTGACATGTTTTATCTCTGGTGTGGCTGTTGATAAGAATAGAAGCACACTAAACCCCCCATCAGAAACGGAACATGAACGCAGTGGTTTGTTCCTGGTCATTCTGTGATTGATTTGATTCTTCTGTTTCTGGCTGTCTGCACGCGGGAGACTTTATCCAGCTTTTAGTGGATGATTCATCTGAATGAGTTTGAATTTTGGGTAGTTGTAAAGTCTTCCTGTGTTTAACGCAGACATGAGAGCAGACCACAGCGTTCTTTGAGGTTGAGCGGTTCATGTCAGGGTGGTGTTTACAGTCGACGCCTGCATGTGAGGATTTGACAAACATTTCTCTACGAAGTAATGCCGTTATGTGCTGGGTGTTGCTGTAAATGATGAGAAATGAGGTGTTTAGTGGAACCGAAGCCTCACCTCCTGTCCTTCTATCGTTCTGTCGTTCTGAGCACGATGAGGGCTGCAGACATCCATGTTTTCAGCAGACTGTTTTGACTCTCCACATTAAAATAAATGTCTTTTGGACTAGCGTGTTTGTCACCATCACACAGTTCATGTTTAAATTGGAAACAGTAAAGTCTAGGGCAGATTTATACAGTGTTTGATCCATTGCTCATTTTGTAGGTTTGCCCACTTATAAATAAATAGTTAGTCTGTCATCCTAGCAGTAGGTTAATGAACAGTGATTGATAGACATAAAATCAAGAGATCCACTTTAAATGATTTGTTAAAAATGTATTTGCACTTCATGGGGGATGTGAAGCTCCCTACCAGAAAGACTTGTTCATGCTGTGCTGTGATTTGCTCATCAAATTTCCATCAAACACTTGCCTTTTAATGCGGGTCAGATTTGCTGCTCAAAAATGTGTTCATATCCTGAGGCTTCACACGTGTGTGGGAGGAGCTTCTGTTGAGTTTTTTAGCCTCATCTCTCCATGGAAGCACTGACTGTATATCTCATACACGGTGAAGACACGGATGATGTTGAGAGATCAGGTTTGTTTATTGTGTGGAGCTCTACAATATCTCCTCTCCATGTCTGGATTCATGAGATCATTCAGAAACTCTCCAGTACGATGAAGCTCACCATCTGCTGCAGGAGCTGCACCTGAAGGATGGACGCTTTCAGCGGTACTTTCATCTCTGTGGTCCAGGTTAAAGACTGGCTGTCGCCGGTTAATCTGAGGAGGGAAAAATTAAAAAGATAATGATATTGGACGACCTTTTTAGGACCGTCTCGATGCAAACGACAAATATTAAGTTCTATCTTCTTTTCGGCTGGATTTTTCTTCGCCCCCGGTGTTGAACCGTTCCTGCTTTGTTTCCCGACCGTGGTTGGGGGACGCGGGGGAGATTTTCTGCTCTTCCTCCGGGGTTCTCCTCTGTGTTCGGAGCCTTCAGAGCCTCCAGAGCTTGAAGACAAAGAATCACTCTCAGATCTGAGAGGAACCTTTTATTCTTACTTTTCCTTGCTTTGCCAACTGACAACAACCGTCGGCACGCTAATGCGCTGCCTGTTTTTCTTTGTCTCCTCGCAGCGCACGCTGCTTCCCTCGTGCACGCGCGTACGCACTCTTTCCCCTGCCCTCTCTTGCACCGTGTCGAGCTAAAACGCACAGTTTGAAGCACGCGCACTCATTTCACAACACCCACAATCTTCTTGCAAAGAATAATAAATTCTTTACAGACACTATTTCCCTTATTGGCGGGGTTTGAGAACTGGAGACGCGCAGAATCCACGGATACGGAGACACGTGCACGCACACACACGCCAGTTCCTCTGTGTCTCCACCGACGCCTGCAGCTGAAGAATGTCCGCTACCGATCCAAACTCATCAAAAACACTTCTGATCTGCTTTGTAAAACATTTATTGAAGAACATTGGAGTGTTGATCAACATGAAAAGATGTTTCCCCTTTTTAATTCAGAACAAAAGGCAGTTCTTCAGCTCCAGATTATAATGATCCTCCGTGGTTATCTTTTTCTTTTCCCTCTGTTTCTGAGTCAGCTGATGCAGACTCTCTTTCACTGTTTTGACACACAGCTACATCATCAGTCTACACCCCGTATGAGCTTTCATGGTCCAACGCTCACTTGAAATGCCAGGACCGTTCCAAACCGGCCGAGAGGGGACCGGTCTGGTCGGACCACTCAGTGGAAAAGAGGCATTAGAGCTTCAGCTCTCTGTAGGTTTTCTAGAGGACTGAGGTCCAAAGAGTGCCTGACCACTCCACGACCTTCATCTGCTTCTTCTTCAGTCATTCATTGGGTTTCTTGGCTGTTTGTTTTGGGTCAATTTTCTGTTGGAAAACCCATCCAGGGAGGAAAAACTCACTTTTCCAGCACCTTTTTGCGTTAAACCATTGCAGCATAAAGTCTTCCCAATAGTTTTCTTGGTGATGTGGTTCCAGCTGCTTCAGATCATCATCTAACTCCTGCTGCTGTTTTAGGATGATCTCTCTCTGTTCTCATGATCATGGAAACCCACCAGGTCAGATCTGGTTTGGACCTCCAGACCTACAGGTGGATTGAAGCTCATGTTCTGGTATTTTGGCTCCAACAGTTGTGACCTTTAACCTCCAGCTTGTGGCTGATGGTTTGTAGTCCATCCCGGTCTACAATCTTCTCCCTTAAATCCACTGAAAGCTCTTTAGTCTTTCCGTGTAGGAGAGTTTGGAGTCTGACGGATTCTGTGGACAGGTGTGTTTTCTACAGGTGATCAGTTCAAACAGGTGTCTCTAGTTCAGGTGATTAGGAGAGTCTACCTGTTCTGTGTGAACCAGAACTCTTATTTCCCCTCAATGAAATGCAAAAATAGTCAGCGACTAATGTAATGGTCGATTAGTCGTTACTTATATGATATGAAGTCAGAGTGTAGTAAAGCTGAAGTTATAATGGCATTCTGCTAGATTTATGGACTATTTTGGCATTTATTAAGGATTTTCAGGCAATTTTGTAGATTAGCTTATATTTCAGTTGCATGCTAGCTGTTTTGGCAAATTTAGGCTTTTCTTTTTACGTTTTTTAGGCTAATTTGGCATTTAACTAATATTTTAGCCTTCTATCAGCTTCAGTGTTTTCAGACATTTTCATCAAATTCAGCTTACAGCATTCACACTAGCATTATCACAGGTAATGCTATATATCTAATTTTTAGTTAATCTAAAGCTAATGATGGTTAAGATCTGTGCTGTACATCCAGTTTTCACATGACCAGATTAGTCGACTAATTGGAGACAAATGATCGTTGATTAGTCGACTATTAAGATAATCGTTTGTGGCAGCACTGCTCATGAGTGAAACCTTTCTACAGAGAGGGTGAAGAGGTCGAGCTGCTCATCACTGCAGTGTGTTGTCCTGCTCACATACAGATTCTGGAATTACTACTCTGGAATGAGCAGCTTTTGGAACAGCTGGGTTTATTTCTGGGGAATGCACAATTGGGGAAATAAAAGTCTAAAGTTAATCCGATCCAAATTCTCCGCTTCTCCCCTCGTCCCTTCCCCTTAGCCTTCTCCCTTCGTTTATCCCTCCGTGATTGCTCCAAATGGAGGGTGATGAAAAAATGGTCTCTAATATTTCAGACAAGACTTTGGTTCAATGACGTCATCCGCTAGCTTTAGCGTGGAGCTTCCAGCGCTGGAATAAACATAACAACCGCGGTTTTATTAGTCTTTACTTACATTTAAATGTAAACTTCTGTGGTTCAGAGCACACCAAAGTGAAGAAAAGAGCTTCTTAGCGCAACATGGTTTACTCTCACGATAGCGGACTTTAGACCCCTCTGTTTGGAGTGTGAAATCTAAAAAATAAGAATTCCGGACACGACTTTGACTTAAACTGCCCCTCCAAATCAAGGAGGAGGGAGACGGGGAGTATTCGGATCAGGCCAAAGTCTCAGCTGTCTCCTTAAACATCAGAGGAGCAATAGATGAGATAAAATCCTCTCTCTAGCTGTCTGCTCGGAGTGGGGTCTGGGGACCTTCTGTGTTTCTGTGTCATGTGCTGCTTGTTAAAGAAAATCTGACTGTCAGATTACATTTCATTAGCTCCATTGATCAAAGTGTTTTAATTCCTACACACAAGTCAAACTCAGAGAATACATTTAAATGTATGTTTCTAATCCAAACCGAGCCTGGATTATTCACAGTAAAGAGCTCACGTGAAGGTTTTGTTCTGATTTCAGGTCCAGGATCAGGTTGTCAGCTCCTTGACTGTTGCCAGAGCTCTTGCAGATGATGTGGACTGCCATGTGTTTCCCTTCAGAGACTTTGGAAAAGGAAGGATCAAGAAACTCCGTGTCAGCCCCGACGCCTTCATACAGATCAGCCTGCAGTTGGCGTACTTCAGGGTAACAACCGAACACTTTGAAAAAAGATGTCCTCTGTTTGCTTTCTCCTACGCCTGTCTGACTGTGATGATGATTTCTTTTTTAAGATTGTACCTCCTGAACTTTAAAGAATGACCAGACATTCATTATTTCTATCTGAGGATGCTACGAATGGAAGAAAAGTGTTAAAATAAAGGTTTCTAAACGATAAGAAACATTATTAAGAACTTCTCCTCTGTCCTTTGAAATGAAGAAAATATAAGTCAAATAAATGTCCTGAGAAGAAGCACAAGAGAATAAACAAAGAGAATGAGGATGTAGAGGAGTGTTGGAGCATTTCTCTCTTCTATCAATGAAGTCCTTTAACAGCAGTCACAGGTTCCACTGAGGCAGTGGGGTTATGATGGTTTAGGTCAGAGGTATCAAACTCAATAGTACAAGGGCTCCAAATCCAAAACACACCTTAGGTCACGGGACGAACAGGATAAACATTTAGTGAACACTCTAAACTACATTTTTAAAACTTTAATACCTTAACTTTAACATAATTATGAACTAGATATATAACATTACCTGTGATAATGCTAGTGTGAATGCTGTAAGATGAATTTGGCCACTAAAAATACTAGTGCTAATAGCTGAAAATGCTGAAGCTGATAGCCAGCTAACATAGTAGCTAAATGCCAAATTAGCCTGAAAAACTAAAAAAAAAAAAAAAAAAACTAGGTTAGGCAAAACAGCTAGTATGTAGCTGAAATATTAGCCTAACTCTAAAACAACCGAAACAACAAAAAATCCTAAATTAGCCATAACAGCTGGCATGTAAATATTTGCCCAACTCCATATAGGCTAAAAAAAAAATGAAAAGGAAAAGCCCAAATTAGCTAAAACAGCTAAAATATTATCTAAGCTCCATAATAGCCTAAAAAGTCTCAGTAAATGCCAAAATAGTCCAATAAGCTATTATAAGGCCAATTTTTAACACTTTAAGACCATAACTTTTTAACATAACTATGAATAATAAAAATGCAGGAATATTATTCCAGAATAAATCAACTTAAACCTTAAATAACTTTCTATATTTTACTCTCCATAAAAATGTATTCTGTCAAAATTATACAAGTCAGAAATAAGCTCAAGATAACATCGGGTCATTAATAACAATACAATAGAATTATCTGGGGGCCGGATATAATTACTCAGAGGGCCGGATCCGGCCGTCTGGCCTTGACTTTGACATGTGGTGTTCAGGATTGATGTTTCATGACGCTCTCTGTTATGGTTCCAGGACCGTGGCAGCTTCTGCCTGACCTACGAAGCTTCCATGACCCGGCTGTTCAGGGAGGGCCGCACAGAGACGGTCCGGTCCTGCTCCAACCAGAGCTGCGCCTTTGTCAAAGCTCTGGAGGCCGGAGAGGTAATGGATGCCTCCCCACTCAGCCGGGCTTTTAATCAAACCAATCTAGTGTTTACGGTTGCTGGAAAAATAAACCTCCTTAAAAGTTTCCCATCAACTGTCGGGAAAGTTCTTTAGTTAATCATCTCCAGTTTGACTGAGGGAGAAGAAGCTGTGTGTTTGGATCGTCACTTATAATTAAATTCACCAATCAAGATCAACAATTTATCAAACCTCATTTCTCGCTATTTGATTTAAATGTATGAATGGTTGCTATATGTGCGTCTTTTTACTGGTTCCATTCAGATAATATGTTTACAACAGAATATCAGGATCAACTAAACTTAACAAAAAAAAAACAGGTTATGAAAAAAAAGATTTTTATCATTTCATAGAATGTCAAACTCAGTAGTTTTTCTCAACTTCCTGGATCACTATAGCAGTAAACAAAACATAAACATCACTGTAGAGTTCGTATCATGTGGCTGTAAATCCTGAGAATGTTCTCCCTATAGCTGACTGCAGCTCCAGTAGATCCATGACAGGAGTAGGTCCATCTCACACGGAGCACAACATGAACAGAATATGAAAGAATTTGGGATCATTTCAGTATTATGGATAATTGTTTATTTGTCTTGAATCATTTCTGTTAGTAGGAAAACAGTTTGATGTAAGGGACTAAAATAAAACATACTTGACCTTAAAATCCCTTTAATTCATTGTCAAATCAAAATTGTGACTTTAAACTGTGAATCGAGTCTTGATTGAAGCTACATCCCTAATAGTTTTTTTTTATCATAAAATATATTTAAAACAAATGTTTTTCTCAAAACTTTTTTCAGAAAACTGAACTTCAGTTTTTTTTTATTTCTAACTTGATAGTTTTACTTTGAAACTGAGAACTTTCACAAAAGCTTTACTTTGAAGAGTTATTTACCTCTGTTGACAGTAGCTCATTCGTTTTGTTTTCTAATAATTAAAATCCAACAAAATTCTGCATTTTAGAGCAATAAATTATTAGTCTGAATGTTTTTTTTTTTTAACTACACTCCACTATATTTATAAAGATCATAAAACGGCAACCTTGGATGTCAGAAATATTCGTACTGGAGTTTTTGGGAGCAGATCTTGGATATCAGAGTTTCTAACTGATGTGGTTCTGCAGGGACCGGAGCAGTGCAAACGTCTCTTCCGCCAGGCTTCTGAGAAGCACCAGAACCTGTACCGCATGGCCATGACCGGAGCTGGAATAGACCGACACCTCTTCTGCCTGTACGTGGTCTCCAAGTACCTGGGCGTGGATTCACCTTTCCTCAAAGAGGTGAGCGGCTCGCCTCTTCACTGCCAGAGTTCCTCACTGCTTCTAGCTTCGCTTCCCCACCGCGTCTTCTGTTCCTGTTTGATGAGAATGCAAAGCCACTGTTTCCAGATAAATTCAACGAATGTGTGAGAGTAGAGCAGAAGTGATGGTTAACGCACAGTGCAGAAGTTCAACCGTCCACTCTCACTTCTGCTGGCTCCTTTGTCCTTTCAGATTTTAGTTTCTTGAATCTCTGAAGTGAACATGGAGAGAGGAAGCTGGAACTGGGACAACTTCCTTCCTTAATCCCGTCAGAAAATAGACTGACGACGTGTAGCACAGATGTTTATCAAGCCAAAGGCCTGGCTGAGATAAGCCTGTAGTTCACTATAATTACCCTATGAGAGAGTTGAGATTTCACTTGACAGCTGTTGGAAAAGTCCAGTGTTCATGTGGGGGAAAGTCCACTCTGAGGAAACATGTTAGCGTTTAAGTTTAAAGGCTGCATTCAGCTGTAGCCGCTCAATGTCCCAGTCCAAATGAGGCCTCGATGGAGCTGAAAGCGCCGCAGAAAGCACAAGAAAAGATGTGCTTCCAGACGACTTCAGAGCAATGTTCCCGCCATAGACTGTATATAAGAACAACTGGACTGAGCGAGGCCCCCTCCTTCCGTTGTTCTCTTTATCTTTAGATAAAAGTCATTCAGGGCTGTTCGGTGGTCCTCCAGGTCTACCATATCCAAGCCCAGCCAGCTGCTGCTTAGCTCCATCAGATGTCTCCACAATCTGGTTGAATGGACACACCTGGTCCAGGTAATCAGGGTGTCCATGGAGATGTGGAAACAGGTGGAGTGGTAGATCTGGAGGACCAGGAATGAGCAGCCCTGGTAGAAGATGTGTAACATGTACACATTTTAGAGATGACATTTTTTACTTTACATCATGCACCATTTTAAACTCATAAATTATCCCTTAAATGTTCTTTTAATCATTATTACCCATAAATGAAGGTTCTTGTTAAATGATATCACAGTCAGTGCAAGTCTGCTGCTTGGGGACTTAGTTTGTCCTTCTCCCTTCTCCAGTGATTGTAGCCCTTGTCCAGATTGATTCGTTTACGTCTATGAATCCTAGGATAATCCTACGTATTATCATCTTCATAGTAATACATAAATAGAACAGATGAGGCGTTTATAATGAAAACAGCAACAATCCCGTTTCTGCTGTAAACTGTGAGCTGCGTGATGGCGGTCTCTGGTCTGTGGTGAGGGTTCGAGAGCTCAGGGAGGATCCTGCTGCCTGAGCGGGATCGGATCCCCCGGGCGGGAACAGCGGCCGTGGCAGGACGGCTGGGATGAATGGGGTGTAAGTCACTAAACGCTCCTGAGGGCTGGATTGGTCCTTCGTCGGGGACACAGCAGTCCAACTGACAGACGTTCTCCGCTGACCGGCTGAATGTCTGCAGAACTTTTTTCTTTTTACATTTTTTTAAAGTAACCAAACTCCGCTCCGCAGTGACCTATGTATCAGAGGATGTTCGATTGGCCGATTAGCATGTCAATCAAGGGATGTATTCACGGGGAGGAAGAGGAAGATTATTCATGGGCGTATTATTATTTTTTTAATATGTATTTATTTTTTTTGTTTCTGATGAGCTGTGATCTACCCACATGTCCTTAATGAGCACCCCTGTTTTATTTGATAATTTTATTATAAGTTCAGTAGGAGTTTTATTTTGTGTGCAGGACAAAGGTTCTGGGAGCTGTGTGCGATTGAACACGTGCACATCTTAGAGAGAACAGTGCTTCAGAGTAGGGCTGCCACGATTAGTCGACTAATCGACGATTAATCGACTATTAAAATAGTCGACGACTAATTTAATAGTCGATTAGTCGTTACTTTATATTATATGGAGTCGGGGTGTAGTAAAGTTGAAAGTTATAATGATATTCTGCTAGCTTTTTGGACTATTTTGGCATTTATTAATGTTTTTTAGGCTAATTTGGAGTTTGGCTAATATTTTAGCTTCATGCTAGCTGTTTTGGCTAACTTAGGCTTTTTCATTTTTTAGGCTATTTTTTTGTTTAGCTAATTTTTCAGTTACATGTCAGTTGTTCTGGCTAACTTGGGCTTTTTTTTTGTTTTTAGGCTGTTTTGGAATTTAGCTAATATTTCAGCTACATGCTAGCTGTTTTGGCTAACTTTGGCTTTTTTTTTTTAATTTAATTTGGCCTTTAACTAATATTTTAGCTGGCTATCAGCTTCTTCAGCTATCGTCACTAGCATCTTTTGCGGCCAAATTCAGCTTACATTCTATCTACAATAATGCTAGTGTGAATATATCCAGTTTTTAGTTACTTTAAAGCTATTGGTGGTTAAGATGTGTGTTTTACATCCACTTTGCGCATGACCCGATTAGTTGACTAATCGGAAAAAATAATCGGTGATTAGTCGACTATTAAAATAATCGTTTGTGGCAGCTCTACTTCAGAGCCTCGCTAGTAAAGCTGAAAATAGAATTCCTCCTAATTTAGTGTGTTTATTTCCTCCTAAAATGCTGTTGGTTACCAACCCCCAGTCTGCTCATGGCCTAGCTGAACTTACCCCCCACCACCCCCGACGCCCGGAGGAAGAGCAGCTTTATAAAGAAGATGGAGCTAAGATTTCACAGAAAACACAAATGTGCTGATTCCTCCAGACTGTGGTGTGACGACTGAGAGATGGAAGGTTTTTGTGTGTAAAACGTAGTGTTTCATTAGAATATATGGAGGGACAGGAGTTCTCAAAGTCTTTGTAGCAGAGGGCTAAATTAGGAACTCGACATTACACTGGGGGTCAATGGATATACAGAAAAATGTTGTTCTTAGTAACTTTAATGACCAAGTGTCATTTGTACAGTTAACAGAGCAGACAGAGCAAGATTTGAAACATTGTTTTAACTGATAAATATCATCAATTTGGTCAACATCAGAGCTGTGTGATGTCCATGTGAGCTACTTTCATATATATTGAAGGGCTTTCTACGCCGGTGTTGAGCCAAGGTACGTTCCCCCGGCCAGAATGTGTTTCCCCGCTCTCACGCATTGGTTTGATTCGTAAAACTTTACATAGCTTTGGGGAGTTTGTCGTATTTGCATATTTTTCCGCATATTCTACATAAAACAACAACAGCGTTTTATGTTATAAAATGATCTTTGTTTGGCTAATTTAGGATAAGAAACACAATTTATGAAAGTTACTTTATTATGAAAGCGTTTCACAATGAACAATTAATAAATAGTTGTTTCTTCTACAGCAAATCTCTTCTGCAGCGACCCGATAGAATCTGTGCCCCCTCATGTTGTTTTAGGTAGAATAAGAGCGGGAAAATTAAATAACCATCAACTATGATTTATTGAGGGTCACAAAACCCCTGTGGGCCGCACTTTGAGAACCCTTGGTACAAGAGTACTGGACTGTGTGACTCCTCCCTCCTCCATTTCCAAACAGGAAGTGCCTGCTGGCTCCAAGAACCCAGAATCCCACAGACTTCTATAGAGAAATAAACGGCTATTGCTCAGTCATTCTATTGGTCAGAATAACCATTCTGGCGCTGATACATTTGTTTTTTAACATCTTCTTGAAAATTGTCTTTCTTTCATATTTTTTTCTTTATTGGAAGTTATTGAAGTTGTAAACTGAATGATCAGTTCCTCTATAAAGCCACTGGGCCCCCATGATGATTGAAGCGTATGAATCCCCGCTTTCAAGTGTCAGGGGTGTGGACTTCTAACAAGCTCACTCCTGATTGGAGATGGTGGTTGCCGTAGAAACGATGACTCAGACCGATCACTGCTTACTAATGATGTCAGGCTCCAACATGGCGGCTTTGCACTATGAAAAAATGCCAACTGAATAGGCTTCATTTGGTTGGAACCGGAAGGATGGCATTCTGACCGGTCCAGTTCTCTTTTACAGTCAAAGGCTTGCTCTCATGAAAGCAGCGTTTTGGATCCACATCCTCATGAAGTTGTTTCCTCGCCTGCTTTCTTTCCTCTGAACCAAACGCAGGTTCTGTCAGAGCCGTGGCGCCTCTCCACCAGCCAGACTCCGGTGCAGCAGATGGAGCTGTTCGACCTGAAGAACCACCCGGACTTCGTATCGCTCGGTGGAGGGTTTGGACCTGTAAGTACCAAAGTCTTCCAGAGTCGCCCACATGTGAGCAAAAGGGACAAAATGTGGTTGATCAGGTTTTGGCTGTCAGAAACAAGGCAGTAATCTAAGGGTAACATAATGGAGAACTCTTTTTCTGATGCTTAGAAGAATTTTGCTCTTTGATCAATCTTGATCAATCAAGTTAACCCTTTAACGCCGGAGCTTTAGTATTTAATATTTAACCATTTAGACCAGAGGTGTCAAACTCATTTTGGTTCAGAGGCCACATTCAATCCATCTGATCTCAAGTGGACCGGACCAGTAACATAACAAAACAACCTGAGGTCAACTTGTCTGTAGCTTTGTTTTGTTTTTCTCAGTTGGAAAAAATGCCTCAAACAGCCTAGTAATCTTTTGGTAATTGTGGTGTCACACCTGATCATTTTATAGCAAATTAACATCAGTGAGGCTAGCAGGGAACCGTATCTTACCCAGACGTGGCACACGCTTCCACAGAAATAGTTTATTTCTTGATCTCTTGTTATGCTGGTATTTCTTTCCCTTTGGTTCCCCTAGTGGCGGAAAATCCACATTGCAGCCATTTCTTTAAATAACCATAACTCGCCACAGGAATGGGCTAGAACAGATCAGTCCTGCTCCAGAAATCCTGCCTTATCTGCTGCTGATTACCTGGATCAGGTGTGTTTGGCTAGTAAGGAGCTTCAATGGCGGGTTGATTGGAAAACATGTATGACATCATCTCTGAGGAATGACTTTGGACAACCCTGGGCTAGAAACTTGTTTTTTCATTATTTTACATCAACATCTTTATACTTTATGTTTGACACCCCTGATTTAGGTAATTCATGGAATTCCAATGGATTCTGAAGGACAGTAAAGCAGCCTCGGGCTGATATGCAACAATTTACATCAGTGAAGTGTTTGTATGCTCTATGTAAATCATGCTTCTCCAAAACGCTGCAAAGCCAATATGAAAAGCTGCTTTTCTCTGCACCAGAATCAGCTGCTCCACAGGTATTGTGTAAACCATGTGTTAAAGTCAAAGCCCGGGGGCCGGATCCGGCCCTCCCAGTAATTCTATCCGGCCCTCCAGATCATTTTAATTGTCATTAATGGTCGATGTTATCTTGCGCTCATTTCTAACTTGTATAAATTCCATATATTTTTATGAAAGGTAAAATATTGAAAGTTATTTCAGGTTTAAGTTGATTTATTCTGGAATGATATTCCTGGCTTTTTATTATTCATCATTATGTTAAAAAGTTAAAGTTTTAAAAATTGGCATTCTGCTAGTTTTTTGGACTATTTTGGCATTTACTAAGATTTTTTTAGGCTGTTTTGGAGTTTAGCTAATATTTCAGCTACATGCTTTGGCTAATTTAGTCTTTTTTTCAAATTTTTTTGTCCTTTTTGAAGTGGTGCTAGCTTTTTCGCATTTACTGAGAGTTTACCTAATATTTCAGCTACATGCTGGCTGTTTTGGCAAATTCAAGCTTTTTTCAGTTTTTTGGCTATTTTGAAGTTTAGCTGTTATTTCAGCTACATGCTGGCTGTTTTGGCTAACCTAAGTTTTTTTTTTTGTTTTTTTTTTTTAGGCTAATTTGGCATTTAGCTAATATTTTAGCTGGTTATTATCAGCTTCAGCGTTTTCAGCTTAAGCATTTTTAGCTGCCAAATTCCTCTTACAACATTCACACTAGCATTATCACAGGTAATGCTATATATCCAGTTCATAATTATGTTATAAAGTTTAAAGTTTTCTAAATGTAGTTTGTGTTCAATAAATGTTTATCCTGTTGGGCCCGCAACCTAAGGTGTGTTTTGGATTTCGGCCCTGATTGAGTTTGACCCCTGCTGTAAACGATCAAAGAGTTGCAGTATTTCAAAGAGCATGTGTTCTGTAGGTTGGTCACCTGTGACATTTCCGGTGTTAAAGGGTTAACTTTTCTAAATGATGGAATAGGAGACAGATCCAAATGTTTTCGTTCTGCAGCACAGGAGAAGAACTTAAGTGCTTTTTGCTTCTGTCTTCAGGTCGCTGACGACGGTTATGGCGTTTCATACATCATCGTCGGTGAAGATATGATCAACTTCCATGTGTCCTCTAAGCACTCCTGCGGTGAAACGGTAAGTCTCCTTTAGCTGGGGTCCACCTGAGTGGGTGAGCCCTGAGCTGCACTTAGTGTTTCGTTTTTAATAGATGTTTCTTTTCTCCCTATATTTACTTTCTTTAACAAAGAATACAAATGACAGAATATTTTTACAACTATTTTATTTGAACATTTTCTTTGGAAATTGTCTCGAAGACAAAATGTAACTAAATAAAAACTGTAAAAATGTTTGTAGCAGTGAGCTACCGCTAGCTAATAAAGAAAAGTGATACAGTCGTTCAGCAGAACACTTTTGGGAGCAACAGCCGTCAAACTCATGTTGATGTTTGTGCTTTGATGCTCCAAGTTTGAAGTTTTTGACTCACCAGCCAAGTTGGCCAGTAGATAAAAAAAAAAAACTAAGCATATTTTTTTACTGGACACATTTTCACTAAGAAATTTATTTTATTTAAAAAATGTTATGTTTTCAGCTCAACATCTAGATCTAATGTTATAAAGAGAATACTAACAGTACAAAGTGGATTCATGTCTGGTATTATTATATGTATAAAATACATTTTTTCTAAATGTACTATGAGTTAATGTTGTATTTATTTGGCTCATCTGAAAACATTGTCTGACTTTGTACCGATCTTCTGTCTTTACATATAGGAGACACGGTAACAGCTCGTTAGCATTAGCGGCTATCGTAGCATGCTAGCGTCAGTGTGTAACAACAGCACTGTCTTCAAATCAACACTTTCTGTAAATGTTCTGTTGCTGCTGTAGACCAGCAGCTTTATCCTCCAGATCTGTCTGGATCCTGTTGAAAATCCCCACAGCTGCTGCATCAGCCAGAGAGCTGAAGGCTTCACCGAGACGATTAGCAGGAGGAGGTGGTGGCTGGGGTGGGGGCTTTTTGCGGGATGCAAGTTTTATTCTTTTGTTTTTTCTTTTTTTCCCTCTCTCTCTGCCTCATTGAAGAATCTCCTCTGCTAGCTGCAGCTTTCATGTCTGCACTTTGCAAGAGACGAACACCGAACTACAGAAGTCCAAGAGAGCAGAGAGCTGGGAAAATGAAATATCGGTTTTCAAAAAATTGATCGTATAAAACAACAAATTTAATTGATTATATCGCCCAGCTCTATGAGGAGCGCGCATGTCTCACGTGCACAAAACCAACAGGCCCTGGCTCAGTACGCAGGATTCAAAAATACCTCTCACCTACTTACATGTCTCACATGTCTCACATGTAGTCTTAAGTCAGACCTGTCGCCCGCAGCATGCCCATAAAACGACATGACCATTCTCCTTACGGGTTCATCGAGAAGTCACCGGTATTTCCTGCAGGCCACCCTCATGCTCCGTACAGGTTTACCCAGTTCTAACCCGCAGATGGCTCATATCAACTGTAAGGACAGTTAGGAGTAAACTGCTCCGTGCTGACAGAGGCTCAGCCGCAGCTTTTCTAAAGTCATGTAATGGAGAGATTAATGCCCAATCGTGAAGCTCCATCAGACTCGTTATCCAGGAAGTGTCTGAAGAAGACAAGTTTGTTTCCTCGTGTACTCCAGACAAACAAAACAAATAATTCACTTTTGGTGGAAATTAGAAGTGCATCGTTTGTACCTGCAATTTGTAGGTTACATACTTAAAAGAGCAAATAAGCTTCAATATTTCCACCTCAGAAAGAATTTCTAAATGATGTTGAGTTTAAAACATGTGTCAAAGGTGAGGCCCGGGGGCCGGATCCGGCCCTCCAGATCATTTTATTTTATTGTTATTAATGACCCGATGTTATCTTGGACTTATTTCTAACTTGTATAATTTTGACAAAATATATGTCTATGGAGAGTAAAATATAGAAAGTTATTTAAGGTTTAAGTTGATTTATTCTGGAATAATATTCCTGCCTTTTTATTATTCATAATTATGCTAAAAAGTTTGTTTTAAAGTTTTAAAAATTGGAATTCTAATAGCTTTTTGGACTATTTTTTTCTTTAGTTTTTAGGCTAATTTGGCATCAGTTATCAGCTTCAGCAGCCAAATTCAGCTTACAACATTCACACTAGTATTATCACAGGTAATGCTATATATCTAGTTCATTATTATGTTATGAAGTTACAGTTTTAAAATGTAGTTTTAGTGTTTAATAAATGTTTCTCCTGTTCGTCCCGTGATCTAAGGTGTGTTTTGGATTTTGGCCTCCTGTGTGATTGAGTTTGACACTCCTTGTTTGAAGTGACGATGAAAGCTGAGAAACCAAAATTGATACCAATTATGTATGAAATAATTAAAATTGAACTAAATCAAAGCAAATTTCAGCCACTTTATTCACCATTACAGTTGAAATGTATTTTTTTAAGCAGAACTTTTTCTCAGTTTTCGGACTCTATCTGCTCCTTTCCTGTCAGTGCGGTTGTAGTCGCTGAACGCCATCTTTGTGTTCCTCTCCGCAGGACTCGCACAGGTTTGGAGCTCAGATCGCTAAAGCACTTCAAGAAATCATGGCGGTCCTGTCTGCCGACACCGCATCCTGCTCCAAAGGGCCGGCTCAGCCGCAGTCCAAGAAACTCCTCTAAGAGAAACCAAACCAGAGCTCCAAACTAAGAGCCCCGCCGTGCAAACGTGACCACCGATTAGTCGTTAACTAAGTTTTAGAGCAACCTTGTTTCCTCGCATTGACCACATTCACATCCTCTTTTGGCTGGACTCTTCTTAACTGGAAGAAACTAATGACCACAGTTTTACGGACTTCTTCGAGGAATGATATGATGCACACATTCTTGAGAAGGGAAGCCTTAAACAGCGTTTCTTAAGAAGGGAGTCTTTGAGGATCTGTGGATCTCTGACACAAAGCAGATGTTAGAAGAAACCACATTTCCATGAAGACGAGCTCCTCCTCTCAGTTCATAGCCGAGTTTTCACAATTGGGAAGAGGGAACAGAAAGGGTTTTCCAGTGGATCTATTGGAGAAGACCGTTGTCATGGTTACGTCTCGCCAGATTCATCACCTGTGATGTTCTTGCTGGAGGCGGTCTCCCTCTGTATCTGCAGCGTAAAGCTCCTTTCCTGTCTGCTGTGTGCCGCTGGAGCAGGAGCCCTCCCACTCAACCGGATGTTTGTGCGGATATTCCTGCTGGGCGCCGTCATCGCTGGGCTTTCCACAGCTTTTAGGAACTTTTTGGATTGTGTTAGCTTTTTTTTTTCGGCATAAAAATCACTGCAGTACAAAAGTATCTAATGATGTAAAAGTGAACAGAGAACAGAAGATTACAAAGGATTAAACACGTTTACTAAGAAATCAGGAGGGAAAAGGGCAACATCAATTTTACTTTTTTTTATAAAATATATTTGTTTTTAAGATGTATATAGCAAAAATGAAAGTGGAAAATGTTTGGTTTATCATTTGCTGTTAAATGAAAGCAGTAACTTGAGTCATGTAGGTGTATTGTTTTATTTTTTGGAAGTTTTTATTTTTCTTAAGACTTGTTGAGTTCACTCACAGTAAAACGGCATAAAGACTTCAGGCTTCAAAGCGTCTGAATCTCAGTTTTCAGAATTATGAACTGTGTTTAGTCTCCATTGTTTGATCTGCATGATGGAGGAGCAGGAACTGTTCTGTGTTTGAGATTAATCTCTAAGGACTAATCAAAACAAGCGCAGAGCTTCTGTTTCCCCTTCAAGTCCTGATGTGTGACAACCTGCTGCAGAGGTGAAGCTTCCATCGTTTCGGACCGTTTCTGCCCAGCCAGCAGTGGGGCATTCTCTGACCAGGTGTTGTCCTTGGTTTCTCTGTCCTTTTCCATGTACGGGTGAAGCAGAACCTTATGGAGCTATTTTAGGGCCTTAAATATTTGAAATCCAAATATTAAAAAAAAATTAAAATTTCATAAACTTTTTGCTAAATGGTAAAAAAATGGTAAATGGCGTATACTTGTATAGCTCTTTCTACCCTCCTTCAAGGACCCAAAGCATCTCACAGTCACAGACCCATTCACCCATTCACCCATTCACCCATTCACACACACATTCACACACTGGTGGTGGCTCCGCTGCCGAACACTGGCGCCAACCTCCCACCAGAGGCTATTCTAAAATAAACTTGTAAACTTTTGTTTTTTAGGTTTCAAAACTCAAAATTTCAATTCCTAAATTGAACGTCTCCTAATTGGCACTAAATCCATCCTAAACAGCATCTAGAATTCTCCATCCCCTTCAAAAAGTCCTCGTTATCCCCCTCCCCGCAGCTTAAGAGTCTGGGTGGGGTCTTCGGCAGTACTCTCTCCTTCCCCTCACACATCAATAGTATCCCTCCATGTGCGTTTTTCCACCTCCACAGTATCCGTCGTCTTCCCCAGCCCCTCAGTCCTCATTTATCGTGTTAAAAACAGCCATAGAAAACATCCTAATGCTTGCATGCGTTATCTGTTGTGACCTCAGGACTAGAGCGCTTGCTCTTTAACTTTTTCTCATGCAGGAAATGGGAGTTTGAGCCCCACAATAAACACAGCTGTTCTTCATGTTTGTTTCCTTTTTCTTTTGCTGACTGAAGGCAATACAGCCATTTTCTGACCGTAGTTATCCAAATCCTCCGTCAGTGAATACACAGACTGAACTTACCCTCCCTATCATCGATTTTGATTGGTCCTTTGTAGTAGTCGGGCCACATCGGGGCCAAAGGTTTTGAAACTGAAATTTTCTGATTCAAAAACAAACAAAAAAAAATAGTTGAAAGTGGAAAAAAAAGTTTTGAAATGGAAATTTTGAGTTTTGAAACCTAAAAAATTGAACATTTAAAGCTGAAAATATTCATGTTTATTTTAGAATAGCACAAAGTTTCGAACATTTTAAATCATTTTTGGCCAAACACCAATAATCTTTTCAATTTGTTTTATTTGGGTTTCAAATAATAATCGGCCCCAATTTAGCTCCATAGATCCCGACCTGCAGCTTCTCCTCATGACCCCACGAGTGCTAAGAAAACAAGAAAGTTGGATGACTTCAGTGTCTCCTCCTCGCCAAATTCATTGTGTCACGATGTTAATTCCAGTTGTTTTCCTCTTTGTTTTTCCAGCTTAACACACTTGAGCTTCATTTTTCAATGCAAAGTCAACATCTGCCTTTAAGATCCAGTATGAGGAGTTCCTGCTGGCCTCACACATTAGCTCAGGGGTGTATTTGGACATGCAGTTTCTCCTTCCGTGTGGGTGCTGTTTCTCCCACAGCTGCCTGTAGTTGGTGCATTGACCCTTTAACACCACAGTTCCAGTTTTCTATGTTCTTTGACTTTTTACTGTAATTTTTTAATTGTTAACACGATAATTCCAGTAGATTCTGAAGGAGAAAAGCGGCTCACGCCGCTTTTCTCCTTCAGAATCTACTGGAATTATCGTGTTAATGCTTGAAAAGTTAAAGATTTTGTATTAAAGGGTTAAAGGCCAAACACTAAACGCATTTATGTGCCTGAGCCGCCTCCACTGTGAAGCACACAGTGCTAACATGCTTTTATTGTGACGGGTTAAAGCAAAGAGCTTCTCTGAACAACTGTAGATTGTAGAAACGCAACGTCTCTTTTCACAGAACAAATTCATTTGTAACATATTTTTATATGTGAGTAAAGCTCCGATCACCTGTTTTAATTTCAAAATGTATTTAAATGTGGAGTTATGTTGGTGTGTTGTGGCAAATAAATATTTTTTTGAGGTTAAACCATGTTTGTTTCTTTGTTTTAGCATTTCTGGAAAAATATTTGATTAAAAAAATGACAATTTTATTTTTTTTACCACAGTTATCTCTGATTTAACGACATCAATGATTTTAACAGAGTTGTTTTTGAAAAAAATGTCTTTGAAGTAAATAATAAAATCCATTATTCTTAAAATATAGATTTTCAATAAAAAAATCCCTCACCTACTGCTACTGTTCAGTGATTTCCTAAAAACATGAGTTTTACATTTTTATGGTTCAGTTGTTAGAAATGAGTAGTGTAATCACAGTTTTGTCATTAACTGCTGAGTCCAAATACTGTTTTAATTCATTAATAACTGATAGAATAACTAAAATAGCAAAAAAAAAAAAAAGTGGCATTTGGATTTGACAATTTTTATATTTTCCCTCCACATCAGATGTGTTTCTGTTTTTAAGAGTGTAGACGTGGACGTCGATCTAAATCGTGAACCCAAATAAAACTAATTGAAAAAAATGATTAGTGTTTGACCAAAAAAAATAGTAAAATACTCAAAACATTCTGCTATTCTAAAACGGCTATTTTCATATTCAAATGTTCTATTTTGAGGGTTTTAAAACTCAAAATTTCAATTTCAAAACTGTTTTTCAGTTTTGAATCTTTTTTTCACTTTCAACTCTTTTCTTTTTTGTTTTCGAATCTGAAAATGTCAGTTTCAAAAACATTGAGACTTGTCTTGATTTAGGAGTTGAATTTAGGTCAGAAGACTGCGTTTATAACAGTTATCTAGGGAGTAATGTAAGCGTTTTTAAAGTAAAATGTATTGCATCAGCTCATGAACACGTTAGGCTTCATTTCATTTAGGCTTTTTTTTAAGAAAAAAACATGTTTTTCTGTTTTCTACTGTTTCATTTTGTAAAAGCAGACAAACACATTTTTTGCTGCTAGTGTAATGCTTACGTTTGCAACATTGTA
>NC_050519.1:22113278-22121812 GCF_002922805.2 Oryzias melastigma | reverse complement strand
GACCACCCAGAGCCTGTTTCAACTGTTTCTTAAAAGTCATGCAACAATCTTCTTTTTTCAGCTTCCACCAGTTTGTCCTCTTCTCTGATTCATTTGAGTTCACATTACAAAACGAGAGAGATTCAATGGTTCAGCATAAAGTCACACAGCTGCTCGCTCTGATGCAACGTCCTGATAAACAGCCTTGCTCAGCACATTGAAACCACGGCTTGTGTTGCTTTTCACTGTCTTCTTTGGTCAATCTCTTCATCTCGTGTTCAGTAAGATAAACGTACATTTCTGGTGGAATGGCTTATAAGTAAAACCAGTCACTGTTATACTTTAACCCAGCTGGAAAAAAAGCATTAACCCTTTAACACCGGAGCTCCAGTGTTTGTTCTTTGATGTACTCTAACTTTTCAACCGTTAAGACGATAATTGCAGCAGATTCTGAAGGAGAAAAGTGACGTGAATTTTATGAGACTTTGTGTTTAAGTGTCAACGGTAACACTTGAGGTGTTAAACCAAGTGTCAAAGTCAAGGCCCAGGGGCCGGATCCGGCCCTCCAGATCATTGTATTTTATTGTTATTAATGACCCGATGTTATCTTGTGCGTATTTCTAACTTTTGACAAAATATATTTTTATAGAGAGAAAAATATTGAAAGTTATTTGAGGTTAAAGTTGGTTTATTCTGGAATAATAAATCGATACAAATTTTTCATAATTGTGTTAAAAAGTCACAGCTTTAAATTTTTAAAATTAGCATTCTGCAGCTTTTTGGACTATTTTGGCATTTATTAGGATTTTTTTAGCCGTATTGGAGTTCAGCTAATCTTCACACGCTAGCTGTTTTGGCTAATTTAGGCTTTTTTCTGATTTTTAGGCTATTTTGAAGTTTAGATTTTCATCTGGGGACAAATGCTGCAAATTAGCTCTTAGTACAAGCATGATGATATGGGCATGGGACTGCTGCTCTGCTGTATGTCTATGTTTTTATATCCGTCCCTAGTAAATAAATTAATTTAAAAAAAAATAATTAAAGTTAGGGTTTTTTCAGCTACATGATTGCTGTTTTGGCTTTTTAGTTTTTTTTGGATAATTTGGCATTTAGGTATATCTCAGGTAGCTGTCAGCTTCAGCTTTTCAGCTATCAATTTCAGCATCTTCATCTATCACCACTAGCATCTTCAGTGGGCAAATTCAGTTTACAGCATTCACACTAGTATTACTGCAGCTAATGTTGTATGTCTAGTTCATAATTATGTTAAAAAGTTGTGGTTTTAAAAATGTAGTTTTAGAGTATTCAATAAATGTGTATCCTGTTGGCCCGAGACCTAAGGTGTGTTTTGGATTCTTACTCCCTGTGCGATTGAGTTTGACACTCCTGTGTTAAAGGTTTCATTTTCAGCATCAAATATTCCCCCCTGAACTACAGTACATGCCCTTATTCTTTTGTTTCTGGGCTTCACTTGATATTAAAAGGAAGTCAGGTCTCCAAACAGGAAACTAGACTGCAGATCTCAATCACTGCGGACATTTATGTAACTAACTGATATTTGCCTTCATGCCTTAGTACAAAAACAAGGTTAAAGGTTAGAAATGGAATGTTTTTGGAGGAGATGGGCAATATAAATGAACTCTGCTGATAGATATGAGGGTTGTGTTTTGCTATTTTCACACATCAGCGAAGCAAAGGTTTTGTGGAAGTTATTCTGGCATTAACATGCATGCCTGCATTGGTATGATCATAGGGGGTTTTGCATGGTCGCCCAGATGTTCAGCTGCAGGATCAAACACACACACGCACATTGTTGTGGGTTATCCACCAGGTTCTCATCAGTTTTCTCTCCAGAACAGCAGCTCTCACCGATGGTTTGATATAGCACATCGTGCTTCTTGCCTCTGTGACACAAAGATTCCAAGCCAGAAATATCTCATGTCTATCTTTGCTTAGGGATGGTTAAGAGTTCCTCTGTTCACCATGAAAGGAACGATTGATGAGGGCATTGTTGAGTGTAGTGGGAAAAAAACACCTTCTCACACAACTCTAGACAGGTGTGAGGCAGCACCTTGACCCTGAGAGCCATGACAACAATTACAGAAGTTTATTATTGATGGAATCTCGAGATGCAACATCTCGTTTTAACGGGGTCCAAACACAGAACAAAACCACAAACACAAAACACTCAGATGAATGTATAGACAACAGACAAAAGGATAAGACAAACGTGCTGCCACACAAAGCTCTCCTCTCTCCATCCATGTCGGATAAAAGTTAGACAACATAAAGTTCAGCAAGTTTATGCCAACCGTACCAGCACTGTAACGACAAACAGACCCTTTAACGTGACGTCTCACAAAACTGCGAGTGTGCAGAGTGACTTCTGGTTAAATATTATTTCTATGGTTTAGAACAGTAAAGCTGACAGCTAAACACTGTTTAAAGCAATTTTACGTAAATCATAAAAGGTTACCAAACCAATTGTAATCAAAATTTGTACAATATGTATCTTCTGAATGTCCTCCCTGGTTGTATTGGTTTTTCCATCAGATGTCAGTATTCCTCCTGCAGAAAGCTGCACAGCTGATTCCCCAAATCCTATGGATGATATTAAAGGAGACAACCTGGTCATAGATGAAGGTTACAGGAACTTCATTGAATGCTGCTTGTTTGATTGTGAAGGTCATTCAGACTTTTTTGTTCTAATTTATGCAAACGCTAGCTTTCCACGATGAGGATGAGGCGTAGATCTGCAGAAGATCCTTTCTGTCCAATTCAACTAGATTCCATTTCCACAGCATAGCGTGCTATCGAGCTCCACTGTAGCGTGCTAGTGAGCTCTGCAGTAGCATGCTAGCGAGCTCCACTGTAGCATGCTAGTGAGCTCTTGTGTACCATGCTAGTGAGCTCTTGTGTAGCATGCTATCAAGCTCCACTGTAGCATGCTAGTGAGCTCCACTGTAGCATGCTAGTGAGCTCCACTGTAGCATGCCAGTGAGCTCCACTGTAGCATGCTAGCGAGCTCCACTGTAGCATGCTAGCGAGCTCCTCTGTAGCATGCTAGTGAGCTCCACTGTAGCATGCTAGTGAGCTCCACTGTAGCATGCTAGTGAGCTCCACTGTAGCATGCTAGCGAGCTCCACTGTAGCATGCTAACAAGCTCCACTGTAGCATGCTAGTGAGCTCCGCTGTAGCATGCTAGCGAGCTCTGCTGTAGCGTGCTAGTGAGCTCCACTGTAGCATGCTAGCAAGCTCTGCTGTAGCATGCTAGCGAGCTCAACTGTAGCATGCTAGCGAGCTCCACTGTAGCATGCTAGTGAGCTCCACTGTAGCATGCTAGCGAGCTCTGCTGTAGCGTGCTAGTGAGCTCTTCTGTAGCGTGCTAGTGAGCTCTTCTGTAGCGTGCTAGTGAGCTCTTCTGTAGCGTGCTAGTGAGCTCTTCTGTAGCGTGCTATCGAGCTCTTCTGTAGCATGCTAGTGAGCTCCACTGTAGCATACTAGTGAGCTCTTCCGTAGCGTGATATCGTGCACCTCTGTAGCGTGCTATCGAGCTCCTCTGTAGCATGCTAGTGAGCTCTTCTGTGTGCTCTGCTGAAACAAGCTCCTCTATTTAGAGCTTAAAAGCTCAGCTGTAGCAAGCTAGCAAGCTCCGCTATGCTGTATTGAGCTAGAATGCTCCGCTGTCCACCAGGTAGCTGGATAGCATAGTGAGTCTACCCACTGATTGCTCACTTAGCAGTGTGGGCAAACAGAAACTGCGGACAAACCCATTTGAGGTCACATTTTCTGCCTACTTTTAAACTATATGGGTCCCGCTTTGCTGGGTGGGATGTTAAAAAAAGGTATCGGAGAAAGAATGGATATTCTATAGAGTTGATGGGATTTTGGTTTTTTGAACCATTGGACACTTCCTGTTTGGAATGTGATGAAGAGGAGGGTTACTCTGTCCAGTTTTCTTATAAAGTCAATGTGTATGTGCATAAACATGTATATGACCATATTAGGTCTATGTTGGACTTGGATCGATAAATAAGCAGACGAGGACAGTTTTGAACCCATTTCCCCAAAGGTTTACAAACAAACCAAGAGAGCTTCAGTATTTCTGTTGCTACCTGGACTTCCAGGTGGGTGTTTCCAGGTGAGGGCTTTTGTTTCTGTGTTGTGTGTGTGGGCCGTTCTCCTTCAAGCTTTGGTTACATTCTGAGAAGGCTGATCTGTCTGTGCTGACATCTTTGATCCTACTACTAAAGACTTTACCATCATCAAAATCGATGTTTGAGGAACTTGGAGACCTTTCTTTCAAAAGCATCTTCCTCATTAATGCTCAATAAAAGGATATTAAATGGTACTGAACAAAGAAGTGAAAACAATAGTTGTGAAAGCAGAACAGAAATCACTAAAACTAGAATATTTTGGTCTGCTGAGTCTAATTCATTTCTTAATGGTAAGTCTTTCTATTTGTCAGAATAATCATTTGTACCCTACCTTTACCGTTTACATCTTCTTGATAATCCTCTTTTGTTTTTGTTTTTTTTATTTTTTAAATACTGCCAGTTATTCAAGTTATAAATCAACCAATCAGATCCCTCATTAAAAGTAAGTGGTCTCAGATTGAATGTTCAAAACATTTGATTGACAGATTTTACTGAGCCACTTTCAATGGAAGGGGTGTGGCTTTCCAACAAGCTCACCCCTAATTGGCCAGCATGGTTGCCATAGAAACAATGACTCAGACTAACAATCCATTCCTATTGACGACGTTTGGTTCCAACATGGAGGCATCTGTATTACAAAAAAAATGGTGAGTGAATTTTCCATTGGTGACGTCACACTCACTCAGTCCAGTTCTCAAAAACATCCAATGAAAGCGCTTATGCGCTTAGAGCTTCACACAGCTTGGCTAACACGTTCTACCACATGATGTTTGAACTGGACGGTCGCCACCTGGTACTCTCACGTGCACCTACAGTTCTTGCAGAATGTTGAAGGGGCGTAAATCTTGCTCCAGGTTTTCTTATATCACAGTTTTACTCTGATATATAAAATACTTGGTGTTATTTAATTCCAGTCAGACACAAACCTCAATATTACTGTATTTTCCGCACTACATGGTACACTATAAAGCCTAAACTTTTATCAAAAATCATCCATGCGCCCTACAATCTGGTGCGCCTTTCATGTGTACCAAGTTTCAACATCTGTAAAATATGGATGGCCCTTGTGTGTTCGCTGTCCTGAAAACACATGGAGGATTTGTCTGACAGCGTTCCTTTGTTGGTTCAGGAGAGGATTATGTTGCTACGTCTTGTGCTGAAATTGATAGTTTCCCCCTCTGCATTTAAACTAATCTACAACAGAGAGCACATCTGTTTTTTAACGCTCCAGAGAGTCCGAGCTCCCCACATGCAACGCTGCGTCCCACGCAGGGATACAGCCAAACTTTACTTCACGTTTTTCAGTAGTTGTGCTGTATGTGACTGTGCATGTCACTCAGATTTAGCGTTGGGCACCAGAATTCGGTTCCAAATAGGAACCGCTATGATCTACGTGGTTCCTACCCAAACCAAAAGAAGCTGCTGCAATCGGTTCCTCCTTTTGGTGCTTAAATTCAGTGAAGGTCTATTTCTCTACGCTGTTCAATACTTTGAAGTTCTAGCCAATCCTTCTGCCTCTCCTGCGATATTGGGCGGGCTCATATAAAACAGCTGACGGGGCGAGCACGAGAGCGCACAGCAATCAATTGTCTGGCTGCATTTCACAGCAGATCACAGAAGTTTGACAGGGCGCTGCAGAGCAAAATACTAATACACCACGAGCGTTTTGTCTAGAAACTTCCATCCATTTTCTTAACCCGCTGTGACACAGTGGTGGTTCTCTGGCTCCATCCAGCCTCCCAGAGTTCAGTGGAGCTCAATACGCCAGCAGACAGACAGCCGCTGAGGGGAGCGGGAGCAGCCTGCTCGGGTTTCCTGAACGGGGATATTTTTCTTATTTTCATTGAGACGATATTTAAAAAGTCCCCTATCTTCCCCCCTCTCAGGTTAATGTTGAATAATGATAATACATGTAAAGGAAATGGTATGGTCGAGCCGCGTGGGATTATATACATTTGCCTGAAAGGGAGTGGGAGGAAGCAATCTCTTAATGTTTAACTATCCTGTGTTTGACATGTCTTCATGGATGTAAACTTCTGATGACTGATTGTGTTGCACATGAAAGTACTTTTGAAATAAACCATTTCTAATCTAATCTAAAATTGCGGGACAGCCTTCAAACAGTCACACAGAGTCACAGAGACACAGAAACACAACGGAAGCGGCTGTCATCCAGACACACCACCGGAATGAGATAAAAATCTTTGGTCTTTGAGGGGTTTCCTTTTTAGAATATTTAGGCAGAAATCACAATAAATAAACATAATCTTTGTGTTTTACATTATTTGGAAGTGTGACATACACAGATACCCACACACAGACAGTCGGCAAGCAGCAAATTAAAGGGACATGAGATTTAAAAAACAACAAATTCAGAACAAAAGGAAGGAAAAGGGTGTTTCAGTGGAACGTCTCTGCCTATGGAATAATAATAAAAAAAGAAAAAAAAGAAAAACTTAAAAAAACAAATGTTCAATATGAATTTTAAGTTTGTTGTGAATGGGTTAAAAAATTAAAATTCTAAGAGTTTTGGTTTAGTTTCTTGTTGTTGCTTTTTTATGTATTTATGTTACAATATAACGAGATAGATTTGGTTAAAATAGCTTGATTGATTTAGTAAGCTTGATTTGACCCTTTCATTTTCACCATGGACTGCATACGTTCCGACATGACATGGCCGTCTCCTCTCTGATGCTCAGGCTGCTGCAGGACGCTCTCATACTAAACTTGATGTCTGTAGCTTCAGTCATCGGCTGAAGTGCTCCAGCATAAACCATGTCTGAGTGACTGAGAAATGGGAGTTTCCTTGCAGCACATTCCCCCATCCCTCTTTTTTATTTTAGAGTGGAACAATCTTCCCAGCGTGCCAACTAGAGGTACAGCCCTCACCATGAAATCCATCCATCCATCCATTTTCTTGTCCGCTTCTTCCCTTTCGGGGTCGCGGGTTGCCGGGGCCTATCCCGGCTGCTGAAGGGCGAAGGCGGGGTTCACCCTGGACAGGTCTCCAGTCTGTCACAGGGCCTCAATCACGCACATTCACTCACACAGTCATACCTAGGGGCAATTTAGAGTCACCAATTAACCTATGAAGCATGTTTTTGGACGGTGGGAGGAAGCCGGAGTCCCTGGTGAAAACCCACGCATGCACGGGGAGAACATGCAAACTCCACACAGAAAGGTCCCAGCCGGGATTTGAACCGGGGCCTTCTCGCTGTGAGGCAAGAGCGCTAACCACTGCGCCACCGTGCAGCCCACCATGAAATCCCAGCCAGGAAAATTCTGCAGTTTCCAGACATAGTTTGGATGTCTAACTGACTGAAAGAACAGAGCTGAAGCTAAACAGCAGCTAAAGGCTTAATAAAGCCACAGATACAAGTCTAAATCAGAATAGTCATGCACACCAAACAACAGGCAGAACAGCCAGTAGTGAAAGTGAGAACAGAGCACCAAATTCAAATTGCTGTTAGACTACTCTTCCACTTGGCATAAATGATCTATAGGCCTACCTCCATATCATCAACTACTGTAGCTAACAAATCAATATCAGAAAAGTAACACATCGGTGAATTTGGAAAGTGCTTTTCAAACTGGAACATTCTTCGTTCCACAATACTCTAAGCGAAAGTAAAAGGAGAAATCTAGGACAAGCACATGTTCAGCTGCGGCTAAATAAGCACTCCACTGAGTCTTACTTTTGTTTATGCTGAGGGGAAATGGAGCCCCTCACTGACTGAATGCTGTTTTTTAACACTGCTGTGGTGGAACTGTCCTCTTCTGTGTTTCATAACCCATAAGAGCCCAGACCTATTTCTCCTTAAAATGAAATGATTTGGGATATTTACCACTCAATCAGTGTAACACAACACACTCCTGATTTTTCTGCTACACTGACATCACATGTAGGGCTGAGTATTGATTATAATTTCCAGAAATTACAATCAGCCTAAAATAGTAAATAAATATTAGAATGGTAATCTTTTCATCTGTATAAGAAAATAGGAGGAAAACAATCTGATTCTCGTCCATGTTTGTGTTGGACGACTCTTCTTCTGCCGCTGGCAGTAGCGCATACTTGTACTCTGATGCAGCGCCCTCTAGTGGTTATTAGAGGAAACAACCACTAGAGGACAACTGGTGTTTACTGGGAAAATAACTAATATATGAGCGTGTTTATGTCTTAAAAAACAAAATAATACTAAAAAAAAAACACGCAAAAAGTCGCTCGTAAGTATACGTCACACCCCTGGCTAAACTATAAAAGAAAACTTGACTTACATTCCGGAAAATATGGTAATTGTCTATTATATGATTTGAATATATTTATATGAATCTGATCCAGTTCACATACTGTAAATGTATCAGTGAAATAATGAGATTGTTAATATCATCCAGTGG
>NC_050519.1:22067751-22113041 GCF_002922805.2 Oryzias melastigma | reverse complement strand
TCCTGATTTTTTCTGCTACACTGACATCACATGTAGGGCTGAGTATTGATTATAATTTCCAGAAATGATTTGATTTAATTCTCAAGAGCCAGGATCGATTCGATTCCGATTTTTTTCAATTCTTTAATTCAATTCAAGTTTGAGTTTACACATTTATACACATTTGTTTAGAAATGCAATAATAATCTACTATATGATTTGAATATATTTATATTAATCTGATCCAGTTCACATACTGTAAATGTATCAGTGAAATAATGAGATTGTTAATATCATCCAGTGTTACATGGATTCTCTAAAGGAGAAGTTCTAACTAAAATGTTCAGATCATTAACATTGGAAACATTGTTCTGCTTCTCCTGGAGGACGTTTCAGTTTGGACACCAGGTGGCGATCGTGCTATAGCATTACACCTTATTCTAGAAGAATGAATGAATGACCTTTTTTTTTATTTAAAAAGGGACAGATATAAAAACATAGACGAGCAGTAGTCCCATGCCCATACCATAATGCTTATAGCAGAAGCTAATTTGCAGCACTTGTCCCTAGATGGGCTTTTGACACACGATAAAAGAATAATAAAGTGTAACAATAATAAATAGGTAATGTCAGAAAGTGAAAGTGACATAAAACAGTTTAAAACATAGAGACACATCAGAGGGATAAAAGACACATCAGTTAAACCTGATCAGACGTGTGCAGTGCTGCTGCTGCTGGTACAACCAGGCATTGTTTGTTTTAAAAAAAGGCTAAAGCTGATCACAGACTTCAGATCTGCAGGAAGTGAATTCCTGTTCCTTTTATGGAGAGAGCAGACTGGACAAAAGAGGTTTAGCGGAAGGGCACCGTGCAGTTTCCACTTGAGACTGCTATGGTGGATCTACTGGAGCTCTCCAGCTTAGACATGAAAGTCCTGAATCATTTTTAAAAAGATAAATTTAATAAAAAGAAAAAATGTTCAAACTTTGTGTTTTGATCAAATGTGGCAGTGATGGGATTTAATTGACTTCAGATGTAACATTTTCAGTGCTCAATTATACAGACTCCATTGGTTTAAGTGCAGTTTGACGAGTTTGTGACCATAAAACAGATGAGAAAAGATCATTGAATTTAGAAATATCCAAGCACACTCACAGGTCAGCCTATTAGCTTGAAACAATTAATGTTTAGCCTGATGATTTTACATGTTTTGCTGATATGGCTTTTAAAGTTTAAATTAGAATTCAAGATCATTCCAAGATATTTTTCTTCTGGAACTTGATCAATCTGATTTCCATTTACAAAACATGCAAAGAGTCGGTCCTGGACTTTTTTATGGAAAAGCTTGCCCATTCATTCATTCATCCATCCATTTTCCTGACCGCTTCTTCCCTCTCTGGGTCGCGGGGGTGCCGGAGCCTAACCCGGCTGCTGATGGGCGAAGGCGGGGTTCACCCTGGACAGGTCGCCAGTCTGTCGCAGGGAAGCTTGCCCATGCTTTATGAAATTTCAAGGTTGTAAACCATGGTCTGTAGAGAGAAAATGTTCATGAACTTTTTTCTCTATGGGTATTCTGTAGGTGACAGGTCATAGTGGACACCTAAACAAGATGTAAGGGAGGGTCTCAAATGGCCCGCGGGTCGCCAGTTTGAGACCCCAGTCTATGTGAACGCTCGTAAACCCTCGTTTTTGGGCCTCACATTCAGAATTCTTGTGCCACACATCATAATGATATTTTTTAAAGTCTACATTCATAATCTACATAATCTACAATGAACTTATTGGGCGTTTATTGAACATGTGATGAAAGTTTAACCTGTAGAACTGACTGCTTGAACGCCAAACAGCTGAACTTTGACCAATCAGGAAGTCGAATTTGGTAGTGATGAATGGGTAGCGTCCTTCTAAAAGCATGGAAGTACCAACCGTATGAAAATTGATCATATCGGAGAAATGAATAATTGCCCAGGTGGGATTCTATGACACCAAGTCTTTCATTTATTGGAATAGAGCTGTGAAAGAAAACGCCTGGAGCAAGAATTGTGAGATTTGCAGGACTTTGACATTTCGCACTAAGCCTCCTCCAACTGTTGGTGGATGATCTGCGCTAGTAAGCAATAGAAAGAGGCGACATTTCTCCCTGCTACTCCCTTCTAATCCGGTATGAACACTGTATACTAAAAGCTTTGTCATGAAACCACAACACATGCCAATGTAGCATCAGGCTTAAATAACCTCCAAGGGGTGAGTGCACCCATGCACCAGGAAGTTTTAGAGCTCCTTCTGCTGACCAGGGTCATGGGCATACACAGCATTAATCAAATATTCCTTTCCCAGCAGGACTTTGCACCTGCCAACACTGTCAGGCGGACCAATTCCTGGTTTAATGGTTAAATTCTTGTAATAAGCAACCTGGCCAACCTGAAACCAGCCGAGAGGTTTTCTAGACATTCTGAGGATAAAGTTAGATTTGTTCCAAAGGTGTTGGCCTTGTGTAAAAAGGTTTCCTACTTGTAATAAGACATGTGTGTAGCTGTAGAAGTTAAATAACTGCAGAAAAATAATGTCTGTCCACAAAAATGCTTTGTACGAGCTTATGCATTGACCCACGGGTCTGAAATATGCATGACAGAGTTCCCACGCGGAGGGAAAGGCTCCCACGGGGGTATGACAAGAACAAGCACTGGATCTGTGCTCTATTTGCATATTTTGGATTTGAAAAAGAAAAAGCGTTTGAATGAGAATCTCTTCTCACATTGAGTCTATTCAGCAGCGCTGTTACTGTGACCTGCCCATCTATAAAATAGCGGTGCTTCATTGCGATAAAACTTTTTGGTTTCCCTTCATAGGACATTCATTTCTGCAACAGCCTTCATGAGCCAGTTGAGGTGGTTCGGGCATCTGGTCCGGATGCCTCCTGGACGCCTCCCTGGAGAGGTGTTCCGGGGATGTTCCACTGGGCGGAGGCCCAGGGGAAGACCCAGGACACGATGAAGAGACTATGTCGCTCGGCTGGCCTGGGAACCCCTCGGGGTCCTCCCAGAGGAGCTGGAGGAAGTGGCCAGGGAGAGGGAAGTCTGGGCATCTTTGCTTAGACTGCTGCCCCCGCGACCCGGTCCGGATGAAGCGTAAGAAGAAGGACACAAAGAGACACAAAGATGACAAGACGTCTCGCCTCCTCTCTGATTTCTTGGCATAAAATATCGTGCATCTAATTGGTCAGTCCAAGCAGTTCACTGATGAAAAGGTGCTGATTGGTTGATTTATTTATGAGAAAAAAAAATATATACTCATACTGAGATCAATGTGCATTCTTGTATATGCGCGCAACTTTTACGCAATGACAAACCATTTTGATGGACACATTTTTTCTACTGTACAAAACATTTCTGCATAGTGCTGGGCGATATGACGATAAATATTGTGTGGGGGATAGACAAGTGTCTATCGTCCCATTTGCCCTCTATCGTTTATATCGTTGCTAAGCTAATCTGATCAATTATTACACCAAATGTCATTATCAGACCCTCCAGGACTTCGCGCGATTTGTTGCGCACCCTGCAACTTTTTATTTTCACTGAAGCGTTACCAATCTACAGTGACAACAGACATGGATGACGACGCAGCTTTGTGACTGTTTCTCTTCTGACTCCATGATCTCTTTTATTTTTTCATCAAGATGTGCGTGAACAGTCACCCTGCAGGAAGGGTGGCGGTCCGCTGCACACAAACATGCACGCGGCGTAGGTGAAGGTGCTGCATGCAGCGGAGCGCAGGAAAGCTGCATGCATACGTGCTCGCGGCAGTACAGGTGTGTCGCGCGCAAACGTGCACGTGGGGGGGTGAAGGTGCAGGTACAGAGCGGTCTGTCATATTGTGCGGCGCACAGCTGCTGCACAATATGAGATAAAGGCGGAGAGACTCTGGACATTTTGAACCTTTCCACTGTCTGTGGAGAACATGGAGATCTGAGGATTAATCTGATTATGCAGTTTTTTTAAGTTTATAATTTTTGACCGGAAAACGTCAAAACGTTTAAAGTATGTTTAAATCAATACACAAATATTTGTGTTAATATGAGCAGAAAGGACCAAAAGTTCATTTTGTGTTTCAGAGTTCTATTCAAGTTAAATGAAAGAACAACAACAATGTATATAGTGATGATGAAGTATTTTCCTAGTGCATCTGTCACAATAACAAGAGTTGGAATATGAGAACATGAAGTTTATTTCCTAATTAACACTTTTTAGGCGCTTTTCAAAACAATATTATCTCAAAAACATTGCAACTTTTGTCGCAACTTTTCACAAAAGCTCCCGCAACATCAGGCATGTTTTCAGAAAATAGCTGAAAATATATACTTTACTGTCGTATATTGTGATATATATCGTATCGTGATATAAAAGATTTTATATTGTGATATAATTTTTTTTCCATATAACCCAGCACTATTTCTGCAGATGCACAAATTTCTTAGTACAGTTAGAACTTTTTTATAGACAGACAATGTTTTTTTCCCTTGTACAAAATCTTTTTACAGATGAGATTTTCTTTTCTTTTCTTTTTTTTTAAATAGAAAAACATTTTTGCACTTTTAACTGCAGCGATTTTTAGGCAGAAACCAACCAGTGACATCACTTACTCACTCCAGTTCTCAGATACAATAAATCTGTTGATCTCGGGAAGCAGACTTATCTTTCAAATGCTCTCTTAGTCCTTTAATGAACACAGCTTTTGGTTCTTCTTTAGTCTAATTGCATCTACAAAATGCTATTGTGTAATCTAAAAACTCTTCTTCTTTGGCATAAGTATGATAGAAAGAAGAATCAGTGTTGTTATGTTTAGGGTTGTGAAAATGACAAAATGGTCAAAATATAGATCCCTAATCACGCTGGAAAGACCACGTCTCTTGGATAGCCCGGGAACGCCTCAGGATTCCCCATGGAAAGTTAGAGGAAATGGACAGGAAAAGGGAAATAAGCACCTCTTGGTCAGATGGCTGCCCCTGTAACCCAGGTGCAGATAAGCAACTGAAAATAGAGACATAAGTCATGGAGTTGGGGGACAATCTGGCTTCTGCCCACCAGAGTGCTTTTCCTCTAATTAAGCTGCACATATAACGAATCTTCACTGAGGCAGATGAAAGACATGGAGGACTTTGCTGGAATACTGAAGAATGTTCACAAAGAAAACCACCAAGACAAGGTTGGGCTGACCAGGATGGGAACCAGCGTGACCCACAGGTACTTGTGGGTCTTCACTATCTCCATGCTGTCTCCATCTATGTGCACAGGCTGAGGTGTTCGAGCTTTCTTTCTGAAGTCCAGAACCATCTCCTTGGTCTTCTGGACATTCAGCTGCAGCTGGTTCTCCCTCCACCAGCCCCCTGTACTCCTTCTCCCCTTTCCCGTTGATGTAGGCCACGATAGCTGTATCGTCCAGGAACTTCTGCATGTGGCAGGTTGTGGTATTATAGCAGAAGTCAGATGAATACAGAGTGAAGAGGAGAGGAGACAGTCCCTTGAGAATCCCCTACCCTGCAGCTGAGCATACTGGAGACGGATCCCCCAATGGGGACGTATTGCAGCGTGTTGGTTAGGTAGTCTGTGATCCAGAACACCAAAGTGGTTGCTCAGCCATCTTGGTGAGCTTCTCCTGCAGCAGATGAGGATGTTTTGTTTTAAAGGTGCAGGAGAAATGGAAAAGGCATTCTCACTCCGAAACCTCCTTAATCCAGGTGTGAGTAGGTACAATGTCACAGGTAGAGGACTCCGTCCTCTTCCATTCTCTCCCTGAATGTGAACTGCAGTGGATCTTGGGCACCAGTGGCTTCAGTTGCTGCAGGACTAACCACTCAAAAGTCTTCATCACATGTGAGGTCAGTGCTACAGGCCGGTAGTCTTTGTTGTATTTTGGATACTTGACTTTAGGGATGGAACCATGTCCAAAGTCCAGGCTTAGGTTGAAAAGATGCTGAAGAGGTGCCCCAAGCTCATTTGGACAAATTCTCAACAGTCTGGGACACACTCACGCCGGAGTCACACAGGACGCGATAGTGCCGCGAAGCGGCGCGGAACGACGCGGAACGACGCGGAACGACGTGCGCTTCCATTCGGCGCCCATGTTAACCTACGCCGTCGGTCACACCAGGCGCGGAGCGACGCGGAGCTGTGTTTGAACGAGAGAGAGGCAGAGGAGCGGTTCTTCTTGGAAGAAACATCAGGTAATATTTTTAGTTTATTAATTTACCGACGGAAACACGTGGGAGCGCGTGCGTGCACACAGACACACATCAAAACAGACAGACACGCACACGCGCGCACAAACCGATCAATGAAGTGGGCCGACTGCGGAGTTGGGGGGCGGGGTCTGTGTCAACAGGGGCAGAGACCATCCCCTTTTAGCAGAAACTCTGGGAGATATCCTGGTTATTGATCATGATGGCAAAAAAAAGCAGTAGCTCTAGAAGAAGCGCCTGTCGACCGTCGCGGAAAAAAATCGCGTCTGGTGTGACCAATAGAGCGCCGCGAATCGGCGCGCACTCCGCTCCGCGCCGCCTCGCAGCGCTCTTGCGTCCGGTGTGACTCCGGCGTCAGTCTGGACCTGGTACTTACGTCCAGCCTCTGCAGTTCCCTTCTCAGCTGATGATCTGTGCAGCAGAGGAAGAGCATTCAAACCCAATAAAATAGGTATTCAGCTCATTGGCTTTTTCTGCTCTTTCTCCCACTACCTTTGTCACTTTCTTGCACCATGTGATTGTTTTCATTCCTTCCCACACTTCCCTGATGCCTTTTTTGCCTCTTTCAAGCAGCTCTCCCATTCTGTGTGCACTGTCCTAATATCCTCCCGATCCTTTGTGTTGAAAGCTCTCTTATTTCTCCTCTATTAGTATTTTAAGGGGTATTCCAGATAGATTTGATATTTTCAACACTATTTTTAAGCATTCTTTTCTCTCAGTTTTTGTAGATTTGTCCTAAAGACATGTAAATAATATCAGAAACAACATGTTTTAGCATTTTGTTTGAAGTTTAAATATGTTTTGTCTTAAGTGACCAAATATTTTGATGTTGCATATATAAATATTGTGAGTGTGAAGTATTTTATATTTATTTATATATTATTTGTAGTTTCCAAAAATGAATTTAGATTTTATCGTGTTGTTTTTTGCTGTTTTCTTTTTTACTTTTTACTGATTTACAGTTTACTCCCTTAGCTAAGAGGATACAGCGCCACTTCAAGACACTTTATCTTCTCCAGTAATCCAAACACATTATTAACGGTAACTTCTGTTGGAACATCCCGTGACAACTCCAAGTAAAACTGGTTCACTTGTCATCTTTTCCTGTTTCTAACAAATTAAAAATAAAAAAATATCAAACGAAGAGAATGACTCAGAACTGTGTGTCTGTTATTCTATCACATAGCATTGTTTCCTTTGTCTGTAATAAAAAATATATATGCATATATATATTATAAAGTGTTTCATAGGCGGTGGCTTTTTTTGTTTGTTTTTTCGCATTGTAATCCACTCAGCAGAAGCTCTCGGTTGTTGGGACAAACATAAATTCTTGTGATCAACAAGTTTTACTGTTTGGAAATGACTCTGTCGTTTAGTAGGTGGGGCTGCACGGTGGCGCAGTGATTAGCACGATTGCCTCACAGCTAGGGGAACCGGAAAAACATCAACTGGGACCTTTCTGTGTGGAGTTTGCATGTTCTCCCCGTGCATGAGTGGGTTTTCACCGGGGACTCCGGCTTCCTCCCACCGTCCAAAAACATGCTTCATAGGTTCATTGGTGACTCTAAATTGCCCCTAGGTGTGATTGTGAGAGTGGATGTGTGTGTGACTGAGGCCCTGTGACAGACTGGAGACCTGTCCAGGGTGAACCGCCTTTGCCCATCAGCGGCCGGGATAGGCTCCAGCACCCCCGGGAGGGGGAAAAAGCGGTCAGGAAAATGAATGAATGAATGTATAGAGGGTGAAGAGCAGAAGTGACGTGTGGTTCGCGCATGCGGTGTAAGATGTGCAACATAAAATACATAAAATGCAGCGACATGCATAAATGTTCACCAGATTAACAAATACAGACCACAATGCATTGCGGTTGACCAAGTTCAAACAAAATAATGTTTACATTTATTTTTTAATAAACCGTCTACATTTACACCATCAGAACACAGTGGCATTAAAAATAAACGTCATGAAATGTTTGTATTTATTCAATTTACACTTCATAAAATCGGTGATATCACATCCGTGTTTAGAAAAACGAAAGAAAAGTAGTGAGCATCGTGTCCGAAGTACCTTTAAAATCCAGGGCACTGTATAGTTTTTAGGAGTTGAGGAGGGAATTCGAACACAACCTATGAGAAGAAAAAAACAAAAACGATGTTTTAGACCACAAATGGTTACTATGAAATATATTTCCTTAAATGAGTTTAGAAATTTCATGCCTGTGAGTTGATAAAGATGTTCACTTCATCAGCAATCTATGCTTAGGTCGACCAAGCATTAGCATTAGCCATCCTATGGAAATTTAATTAAACGTTAGCATCAAGCTAGTGGACTTTCCCTTTATGTGCTAAATCGATTTATATTTTTTATGAATTGATCTGTTAGGCTTAAATTGATTCAAATTGATTGATTCATTTTATTAACCCAGCCCTCCTAGCCTGTGTTTATCTTATATGTAAATATAGCTTATATTTAGCATATTTTTTATAGTAACTTAATATATATATCTTCAAATTGGGGTACTTTATTGTTTCACTTGTTTCCCTAAACTGGATTCTCTTAGTTTAAATGACTTTCCTCTTAGAAATGCAGATGTGTTTTTACAAAAGTAATTACAATTTACAGATTGTGGTGATTGCTTCGTCGAAAGTAATATTACTTTAGACTGTCGCCTTGGAATGCATGCTGTCATCGTGGAAAGCCCGTCAGGCACATGACCGGCCGGGGGGTTGGTGGGCGGGAAGCCTTATTAAAGGGAAGAAAGCGAAAGTACAGTTGCCATTTTGCAAGCAGACCTTGACCGCTATCTGGAACCGGAGTACCGCGCGGCACTCGCAGCACGGTAAGCCCGAGACGACGCGACTATCCGCGGGGGAGGCGTCAGCGCCGCTTCCTGCGCGCGAGCTTTAGAGCGCGCGGAGGAGGACGGCAGGTCCGCTTCATTCATGCTGCTGTCCATGGGGTTAGGCAGAACCTCCATCGTGACGGGCTGGCCACTCCTCCGTGGAGGGGCTGCAGAGCAGACGGCTCTCAGACGGCAGCTGACCTTTCGTTATGTTGCGCCTGCATGAGAAAAGCCACGTTTCTGTGAGAAGGGTGTACCTGCAGGCCCGGAGACCCAGCAGGGTTCTCAGGACCGCATTCTCAGGGCCCAGGCTTTTTTAACACAGCGCCCCTATCGCAGGGGTCACCGACATGGTGCTTAGCCCCCAAAGACCAGATGCTCCCAGGTCTCTTCTAAAAATAGCACAACTTACTTGTGAGTTGCATCTAAAATTCAATTTTACTCTGTTGCTTTTTTTTTTTTTAATTACACTTTCATTTATATAGATTTAAAAATCAAAACGTCTTAAAAATATGTTCATGATACATTAACTTTAGATAAATTTAGGTGACCACTACTCCAGTTCAAAGATCATGAATTTTGTTTAAAATGCTGCAAATTTGGTCATTAGTTCAAAATGTTACAAGATTAGTTAAAAATTGTGTAAGTTGAGTTTTCTTTAACATTACATAGTTGATAAACATGGGGCGTTTTTCCCATGAAATGTAGTGATGTAAGTGATCATCTCAAAATATAACAATTACTGAGATTAATTAAGTCCTGAATATTGATATCTGTTTCCAGCTTGTTGTCATTGTTGATAATTATGGTGAGAAATCAATGTCTTTGTATAGAAGAGTGTAATTATTTATTATTGATGTAGTAGTTCACTTTTGGCTTATCCCTTTCGGGGTCTCCACAGCATAACAGCACCCACTGTTTCGCATAAGTGATTTGGCAGAGTTTTTACGCCGGATGCCCTTAATTATAACTAACTATAACTAAGCAAAATTTGTTATTTCAAACTGGTAGTCTTTCGTATGACTCAGTGCCCATGAAGTAGCCCTCACTTTCAAAAAGGTTGGTGACCCCTGATTTATCGTCTTTCTTAAAAGCCTCGAGAATGAGAACGTGAAATAGAAAATGGTCTATTTTCATTTTTTTAATGCTATTATTACAAAATAAAGACAGGAAAATGTTAACACTCTTGTTTGTTCTTTAATGCAGTGTTTCCCAACCCTGGTCCTCAGGGCACACTGTCCGGCATTTTTTTAATCCAACCCTGCTCAAACACACCTGCCTTTGATGACTGCTGAGCCTGATGATGATCTGAATCAGGTGTGCATAAGCAGGGCAACATGGAAAACATGCGGGACAGTGTGCCCCAAGGACCAGGGTTGGGAAACACTGCTTTAATGAACTTGTTCTTAAAATAACTTGCATTGTCAGTAAATATAAGCTTATCTATGAGTACACTTATTCTATGCTAAAAGTCATGTTGTATACTTGAAGTTTACTGTTTATATGCCATTGTAAACATAAACTTCTCTTTAGTATGTCGAAGTATTCAGTTAATATGCTCCCTACGCTACACATAAAGGGTCTTTACTGCTATACTTATACCTATAGGTGTACTTAATAAACTTTTTTAAAAGTTTTAGCAGGCCTACATTTTGCGAAGGGGGTGTACACTCACACACACACACATATGGGTGCAAAAAAGTATTCAGTCAGCCACCAATTGTGCAAGTTATCCCACTTAAAAAGATGAAAGACCTGTAATTTTCATCAAATGTATACCTCAACTATGAGAGACAAAATTACAAAAATCCAGAAAAGCATATTGTCTAATTAAAAAAAGAAATACAATAATTGCTGCTTGAAAATAAGTATTTGCTCAATGACAAAGGTGTAACTAAATACTTTGTTCTATACCCTTTGTTGGCAATAACAACAATCAAATATTTTCCGTCAGTTTTCACAAACTGTTTCTGGTATTTTGGTCCATTCCTCCATGCAGATCTCCTCTAGAGCAGTGATGTTTTGGGCCTGTCCCTGGGCAAAGCAGACTTTCAAATACTTCAACTCCCTCCAAATATTTTCAATGGGGTTGAGATCTGGAGACTGGCTAGGCCAGGGGTGGGCAAACTGCGGCCCGAGGGCCATTTTCGGCCCGTCAAACTATGCATAATAATCCTTATTAATGTTTTATTTCGCATGTATTTCTGGTGTTTATGATGCACTACAGATCTATTCTTCATGTGGTGTTGGAACATTTCTTGTCTTTTTTTACTGGTGTTCATGTGTGTTTCTAAGTTAGACAGCAATTTTTCTGATAATTCAAACACCACATGAACACAGCATTTCTTTAAGTTTGTGTTTTTCCTTTATGGACATCAACCTGCTGGTGCAGTTGGCACCAAAATGAGAACAAAAGCCAGTTTTGACTCCACAAAAGTCCAAACAGACTTTCAACACGTTCTGTTTGTAAAATTGCATAAGTTTATTTTCAATCAAGATTAAAGTATGTTCTGTGCATGTGGTCCTGATCAGGCCCTTCAGTCAAATTTTAGAACCCTTTGTGGCCCACGAGTCAAAAAGTTTTCCCACCCCTGGGCTTGGCCAATCCAAGACCTTGAAGTGCTTCTTATGAAGCCACTCCTTTGTTACCCAGGCACTATGTTTGGGACGGTCGTCATGCTGAAAGACCCAGCCACGTTTCTATTGAATGATGGAACGAGCTTTTTACTCAAAATCTGACCATACATGGCTCCATTGGCACTTTCCCTTGGATGCAACCATTCTTTTTCCTCCAAACACGAGTAGAGTTCTTATCAAAAAGTTCTATTTTAGTTTCATCTGACTAGGGCTGGGCGATATGACGATAAAAAACCGTGTACGATATCCAAAGCTGACGATAGGTCATTTTTAAGATATCGTTATATCGCGATATTCTACGAAAAGCTGCAAGAGCGAGAAGGCAAAAGCTTGTTGACAGCTGTGACTTTAAATCCGAGCTGCTGCTGCTCCCCCTCCTCCTCCTCCTCCTCCCCGGTGTGTTTTTCCTGTTTGGAAGTCACGTGACAAACAACGGGACAGAGTCGCGTGCGCCGTCGAGTAATGAATGACGGAGGTCCGAAAAAGTAACAAAAGGAGACGCAGTGTCTTGCAATCGACTTCAAAAATAATCCGATGGAGAGGAATCATCACGGGACAGGAATCGCATTTTAATAGAGAGAAATCAGGCTGAGAACTTTGAACTGTGTGCTAAAGTTTAGGCTAAAGTGGGTGCTAGCAACCTGTGACAGACATGCTAGTTTGGCTCTTTAATGTATGTTTTTATTAATGTTTCGTGTTTTTAAACATAGCGGATGTTAATCGCACGTATTAACGTTCAACCTGCACAAAAACTGATGGTAATTCATGTAGGAAACACGTAAAATGTTCTGTCAAGATGCACGGTGCTGCATTGTTTTGCTAGCTCTTTGCATAGCTTTTGCTAGCTACTGTAAGAGCCTAAATCTTATCGTCGGTCGCACTCCCCTTGTAAGAAGTGTAAGTGAGTTTGCACATAATTTTCTTAATCCGTGGCGTCACCGTTGAGCTTCTTTCTTGGCCGTACGGACCGAATAAAAGCCCAACTAGAAGAAACAGCGCTAATGCTAACGCTAGCTTTCTGCTCAGTGACATAAACACAGCAGAGAGCAGATGTTAGTGAAGGAGCTGTGGATGTAAACTTTTTAAAACATTTACTGCTATTATCTCTGTGTTTTGAATCTTAACAGTTTGGCAGATGTATTTGATGTTATCATCCAAGTTTAAAAATGTTTTTGTATCAGTTAAAGATGCTAGCTGGAGCCTTTTTCTCAAAGTACAACGAAATCGTCTATTTGAAGGTAAATTCTGAAGCAATTGAGATTTATTTAGCATGTATGTAATCCAAAAATAATAAAAGTTTCAGTTTCATTTTAAAATGTGGTAAATGGTGTTTTTTTTTAATTATTATTATTTTTATTATTTAGCATGTTGAGCTGTTTTTAATAGAGAAAGGACTTTACTAAACTTTATCAGTCATTCATGCTATAAACTTCATCAATCTCCCTCATTTCTGGTCTTGGGTGACAATCATTTACAAGCTCTGTTTTATGGATTTTAGCACAAAGGAAAAATTAAAACTCACTGATATTTAGAAGCTGTTCATTTGACAGCAATGCATTACCTGTAGCAGTAGAAAACGCAATTCTTGCAATATTTACAGGTTAATCTTAATAGATAACTATTTAATTCGAATAAATGTAAATATTTGTTCAAAAATATGTTTACTTCTTTCAACTAAAATCAATATAATTAAATTTGAATTTATTTTAAAAATATCGTGATAAAATCGATATCGTGAAATAAAATTTAAAAAATCGTGATTTTATTTTTTTGCCATATCGCCCAGCCCTACATCTGACCATAGAACATTCTCCCAATCCTCTTCTGGATCACTCAAATCTGGGATAGGCAATTCCAGGCCTCGAGGAACGCTGTGTCTGCGTGATTTCAAGATGTCCAAGCCGTACTCATAACTGATTACCCGGCTCAGGTGTTTTTTTTTTCCATTTTCTAAATTGCTTTGTCCCTTTCGGGGTTTTAGAGCTGATGGAGCCTAACCCGACTGCTTCGTGGTGGTCGCTAGTCTGTTGCAGAGCCACAATTACATACCCATAAACACTCACCTCTAGGGGTAATTTATAGTAACCAATCAACCTCCATCCATCCATCCATCTTCTTCCGCTTCATCCGGGACCGGGTCGCGGGGGCAGCAGTCTAAGCAAAGATACCCAGACTTCCCTCTCCCCGGCCACTTCCTCCAGCTCCTCTGGGGGACCCCGAGGGGTTCCCAGGCAAGCCGAGAAACATAGTCTCTCCAGCGTGTCCTGGGTCTTCCCCGGGGCCTCCGCCCAGTGGGACATGCCCGGAACACCTCTACCAGGAGGCATCTGGATCAATGCCCGAACCACCTCAACTGGCTCCTCTCGATGCGGAGGAGAAGCGGCTCTACTCCGAGCTCTCTCCGGGTGACTGAGCTTCTCACCCTCTCTCTAAGGGAGCGCCCAGACACCCTACGGAGGAAACTCATTTCAGCCGCTTGTAGTCGGGATCTCGTTCTTTCGGTCACGACCCAGAGCTCATGACCATAGGTAAAGATCGACCGGCAAATCGAGAGCTTTGCTTTCTGGCTCAGCTCTCTTTTCACCACAATGGACCTGTACAGCGACCGCAAAATGGAGGACGCCGCTCCAATCCGCCTGTCGATCTCATGCTCCGATCTTCCATCACTCGTGAACAAGACCCCAAGATATTTAAACTCCTCCACCTGAGGCAGGACCACTCCACCCACCGAGAGAGGGCAAACTACCTTTCTCTGGTCGAGAATTATGGCGTCAGAGGACCAATCAACCTATGATGGATATTCTTGGATGGTGAGAGGAAGCTGGAGTCCTCGGAGAAAACCCACACATGCACGGGAGAACATGCAAACTCCACGCAGAAAGGTCCCCATTGATGATTCTGTTACAGGTCCCCAAGCCGGAACTTGAACCAGAGACCTGTTTGGTGTGAGGCAAGAGCGCTAACCACAGCACCACCTTGCAGTCTGGTTCAGGTGTGTCTGTCCAATTACAACATGCCAGAGCGGGGGAATGTTGGTAAACATGCAAGAATGCGGCACTTGAGGCCTGGAGCTGCCTATCCCTAATCCGAAGGCTCTCTTTAATGCAAACTTAGACGGGCCTGCACATGTAATGGCTTTAACAGTGGGACACGTCTTGAACTGCAGGATTTGAGGCCCTAGTGGTGTAGTGTGTTACTGATAGTAGCCTTTGTTACTTTGGTCCCGGCTCTCTGCGGGTGAGGTTGTGGACAGGTGTCTTTTATATAGATAACCAGTTCAAACAGGTGTCATTAATACAGCTAACGAGTGGAGGACAGAGGTTCCTCTTACAGAAGAAGTTACAGGTCTGTGAGAGACAGAAATCTTGCTGGTTTGTAATTGACCAAATAATTGTTTTCTGCTATAATTTACATCAGAATATGTGATTTTATGTATTTTATACATATATATATAGATATATATATATATATATACACACCCCAAAAGATTTCAGATTTTTTGCCGATGTGTCGAGCATTTGATTAATAACATAAGTTCACCCTAAAACTTTGTAAGGTCATTGGTTCTTGGTGTATTCAAACCCCCATGCTTCACAGTGGTAATTGGCATATATACCAAAGAGTTCCATTTTAGTTTAATCTGACCACATGACTTCAAAGAGGTCAAATTTGGATGAGTATGGATAAATGTAAAAATAACACTGTAATTTTTGGGGAAAAAAAGAGAAGAAAACAAGACATTGTAAATAAAAAAAATAAATAAAATAAAATATGATAACAGTTTCAGACTCAAAAATACTCATTGTAAACTTAAAATAATTATTGAAAATGTGAAAAAATTACAATGTAAACTTGAAAGAAATTATTGAAAAAGCTCTCATTTTTCAGCGTTTTGAAGGCCCTTAAATAGGATCAGGTCAACAGCGGAAACTTGAAAACTGAATTGAAACTGAAAACTCAAAGCAACAAGGGAGAAAACACTTTTTGTCCCCCAAATTTTTAATGGTTCTTTCAATTTTCCTTTTTGTCCCCTCAAATTTACAAACTGATTTTTTTTCAATTTTACAATTTTATATATATATATATATATATATATATATATATATATATATATATATATATATATATATATATATATATATATATATTTCAATAATCCTTCAAGTTTTCAATATGCATTTTTGAGTTTAAAACTTTTCAGTTTTATTTCCAATCCACCTCTGTGGATTCAAAATTGACCCCATAACCGTCTCCCGATCCTCCTCTGTATCATCCAGATAGTCTCTGTAGAACTTCTGGTTATTTGTTGGTTTAAAGGATAACCAAATAGGGAAGTTGGAGGCTGACTCCACCCACAGCTTAAATATGAAAATCCAGTCAGAGGGGTGGAGCTGAAGATCAGGACTGTTATCATTAGGTGTGTTTGAGATCCCCAGGCGCTGCGCAGATGGCCTGGATTGCGGTGCATGTTGGTTAGTTTCTTGCACTGATGTCAAATGTGCGCCGTCACCAAGTATCGCGAGAAAGGGGCGGGTTCAAGGCGCCTTACTAAGCCAGCGCAGCCAGAAAATAGGTACTGCGCTGGCTGCATGCCGCCTTGAGGACTACAAAACAATGCATTGTGGGAAACGGTGTCCACACAGTTCCTGCAGTTCGGTGTAAAATAACTGGCGCTAAATGAAGGACATCGGTGTATTTTTTTACTTTTTCTGGAAGGTAGTGAATCATTGATGAAAAAATAAACAAGATTTCAAATAGTCTGTGGTTATATTTGCTATTGTTGCCTCTAAAACTTAACTTTAATTTAATTTTATTTATTTATTTGGGACAGTGCACATGCAATGAATCCCGCGGCTATTTTACAGTTTTACTCTAAAATATGTTAAAAATAATATAAAAGACACAACAGCACAAATCATACTAGGAGGAGTGGCATATTAACTTTCAGACGAATGGTAAGGACAACCCCCAACTCCTCGATCTCGTACAGTCTCGTCATTCGCCCTCATCTCAGGCGCCTTTCCCCGCCCGCTCCAGCAGCAGCTTAGTCTCGCCGACGATGCAGGCGAGGCGCTGGGGATCTCAAACACGTCTATTGTTGGAGCTGCAGATCATGATGTCAGACTTCTGAAACTTAAACGGTTTGACCAATCACAACATTTAACTGTAATACATCAATTCAACATGTAGGGGGCAGCACACAGACAGTTTTTGACTATATTTTCAAGAATTGAACAATTTTATTTTAATTTATCAAAAATGTTGCTATGACCAACAGACAGCACTTTTAAAGCCTCATTTATAGAGGTCAACAGCCAAAAAAAGTTGATTTAGGGTCTGGTTACGTCCCACAGAGCAGCCATTTGGCTTTTCTACCTATAAAACCCGCACGGCAGCCAGTTGGCTCAAAGGCTTTAAGCCATTATCCTTAATCAGGTGTGAATTGAGGCTTTTGTTATGTAAACAAGCTCCACCAAAGGTGGGGCCATGCTGAACCACTTCAACAAAACTTGTTTTCATTTTGCCATCTGGGACTTCTAGTGTTAAGCTCTGTGAGATAATCCATGATGATGTACATGTTACTAAGTAACCGTTCTGCGATTCTCCCAGCTCGTTTCTGGTCATTTCTCCTAGTTCTGGGCTGTCTCCTTGCAGTTCTGAAGGTGTTTTCTACGCCACCAGGTGTGATTCTTTCATGGATCTTCAGGTGGAGGGAGATTGTTATTGATCTTGTATTTCTTTAATTTCCTAATAGGTAATCTTTTCTTTCAAGCTGCTATTTTATCATAGATTGGTTCATCCCAGTCTTGTTTAAGTCTACAATCTTGTCTTTGGTGTCCTTAGACACGTTTTTTTAATCTTGGTGAAGATGTTGCAGTAGGGCTGTTGACAGGTGTGGACAGGTTGTCTTTTATACAGAAAACTAGTTCAAACAAGTAACATTAATATGGGTAACCAGTGAAGGACAGAGGAGGTTCTTAATGAAGAAGAAACAGGTCAGGGTGATAATTCTTGCTCCATTACATACTAAAATTCTTTAAAAATCAGACTGATTTCTCATAATCTTTTTTCCTTTCACTCTCTCACAGTTGAAGTGTGTCAATGATAAACTTTACAGAACAAAGTCAGTTTTTAAAATAAAGTACTTTTTTTCTTTAAAGTTAGTGTCATTTTAGTTTTTTGTTTGTTAAGTGTCTATTTTCTATATCTAGGAAGTTATCAAATAATGTTTGTTAGATACAGAGAAAATCAGAAAATGTAAAGTGCTTATAAATGCTCAGCGCATCTGAACTAGTTTATACACATTTCTATACTGTTATACAGTCACATTTGATAAAGTTCTTCTAGAGTAGTCTGAGACCACCACAGAAACTGCTGTCAAACCCAATTCAGACCCACATTTTCTGCCCACTTTTAAACCATATGGGGCCCACTTGGCCTTACTGGCTGGGAATAATCACAGAAGTGTTTCTATTCCATCAAACTACATGTTTTTTACTCAAGCCTCGTTTCCACTGAGCAGTCCGGTACGGACTGGTAAGGAGTAGTACGAGGCGGATCAGTTAATTCTGGCGAGTGTTTCCACTCAGTTAAGCCTCGCTTCCACTGAGCGGTTTGTTTTCACGGTGCATCTGTGGTGTAGATCGCTAGCGTGTCATTGAGTCATTGTAGTGCGACGACTAGAAAATCAACAACAATGGAGGTCATCCAGCAGCTCGTCTTTTTCATACTTTACTTTTTGTACATCGTGTATACAGCGTCCACAGACCTCCGCAAATCCACGAATACAGAGAAGCCCCAGTCTCTGTCTCACCCCCAAGAGACTGTCTGCTACCTATCTATACTTATTAAAACCCTTCTGATCATGCTCTGTAAACATTTATTAAAGAACAGCAGAATATTGCTCAACATAGAGTTTTTTTTATTATCCAGGATAATGGACTGCAAACTTTTCATGAAGACTGTCTCTCTGTCTCTGAGCGTTAAGAAAATGTGTGCTTCAACCTTCATTAGCTAAGTGCAAGAGGCCATCTCTATCCAGAATTTGCTGGTTTTATCCATAATAAACACCTCCTTTAATGATAATTATTATGATAATTATCATAATAATGCCTCTGAGTCAGCTGATTTCTCCATGCAGGCTTGCTGTGAATGTGCACACATCTGTGTGTGTGTGTGTAACGGATGGGCTGGTGTGCTCTTCATCTGCACTTCTCTCTCGGGAAATTCCCGCACCTTCAAAAGTAAAAATTTCATGCAGGTTTTCTGAGTTTTCTGAGTTTTTGTGAAGAACCTGAGGAGTCACGTGACTTCAAAAAAAAATCTTCAAATAAGTGAAACCCCAAATATAGGAATGTGTATAAGAACACTAACAGGAATTTAATGTTGTTTGTAAGAAGATTGAAGGCAGCTAGGAAAAATATTGCCGTAAAGTGGAAAATGGAATTGCTAGCTTTTTTTTCTAGCTTAGCGCTATACTGGTGCTTGCTAATGTCATCATCACTCTCTGCCAATCAGCAGGTGGCTACGGCGGCTCCGCCCCACTACGATCTTATTTTGATCCATTACTAAAAGTATCCCCAGTGGTCTTTAAATTAAGATGATTCTGTTTTTAACCAAACCAAAAAGCCCGTGTCGTCTTCTAGAAAATTCTGTTGTAGTTTGAGCGAGGAATTCAAAGTGAGCCATGCTAGGGAGGTTCTGCAATACAGCGATTCAGAGGACCCGAAGGAAAATTCACCTCGAAACTAGAGAGAAAAACTCAGTAAATGACCACACCAAGAAGCAGAGTTACTTATGGATAATGCAGAAACAAATATAATGGGAAGATGCCATCATCCTTTTTCTCAAAGGACTGCTTCTTGCCTCGCTCCTTTTATTCTAAAGCACAAGTGGGAGGTTACAACATTCAAACAAAGAAACAAAGTTGAATAGTTCATTGGAAGTGTCATGTAATGAACCCATTGAGCTGCTGCCCCCCCTCACTTCACATGCGCTGTCAGGTTTACAGTCTGATCAGATGCACATGAGAAGCGTTCAGCGGTATTTAAAATAAATAACCATCCTAACAAGTGAACAGCTGGATCTTCTTTCTATTTGAAAATACGACCAGGTCCTTTGAAGTTTCTCTCGCGCTCCTCAGACGGCTGCCTCTAATTTAGGCTGAAGCTGGAAAAGTGAAGAAGATGAAACTTTGGTTGGTGATTTTATGGAGGAGCTGTACCATTCCGTATGATACTCAACTTATAATTTATAAGCTACAATCAAAACAGTGAAAAAAGAAAAATGAACGTTAAACAAACAAAAAAGTCCAAAGCACATAACCTCAGAGTGAAATCTATTTCTACAGAGTAAATCCTCATCTAAAAATGTCGACAGCATGCTCCTCTTGTTGTTTCAAACTGCTGCATCGGTACATTCCATTGAGGAAAACAACAGTAGGACAATGATTGGTACATTGTTGAATTGTAAAGTAGGTGTTAAAAGGTCTTCACGGAGCCATTGATGAAGTCTGCTCCCATTGGCTACCCGTCATCTGTCAATCAAACCCCCCAGACGGTCGACGTCAGACCCACAAACGCTTATTGAGCCATCTGATTGGTCAATTTATAACTCTAATAACTTGTGATAATGGAAAAAAATCTTTAAAAAAAATTAGGATTAGAAAAAAGAAGTTAATCAGAAAGCAGCAGAGGAAGAATGATTATTCTGACATATAAAATGACTGAGAAATAACTGTCTGTTTCTCAATGTAAGTCAATGGGACTTTGGCCTTTTTGCAACCCAGTGGTACTTCCTATATGGAACACGGAAGGAGGGGGGTTAGCTCAGTCCAGTTATTTTATATACAGTCAATGAATGAACCATTTGGGAACATTTTCAGTTCAAACAGCACCCTTCCTCCTCCTCAGGACAGTGTATCTTAAACCCCCTCATCCATGCTTGGGAAAGGAAACAGGTGATTAAACACTGAACAACTGTTTCTAAGAGGTGAAAAGGTCATCTTTAAGCTACAGCTTGGGTTAACATTTTAAACCACTTTTAAACAATGATAAGAATAAAACAATTTCTTGAACGGTCTCCATACCAGGAATCGAAGTGAAAGATCTGGTAGAGTATTTGGATCAACGTTTTGGAGCCTTAAATCTTAACAGACACATTTGTCTTGTTGCCGAGATTCTAATGCTGTGATCTTTGACTCTGGTTGCAGAATAAGCCTATATGAAACTTTGGCAGTATGGAGCGTGCTGGACACCTATCATACCTGATTCTACTGGTAAATATGATTTCTTTCCTGTTTTGAGACATTGGACTTATAACTGAGGGTTTGAAGCAGTAATCATAGAGGCAATATGACGTACGGAGTTAAAAACTCTGCAGTAGGATTTGACTTTGTGAAGTTAAGATGTTACACGGAAGGGAAAAAGTTTTGGTCTGTCTTTGATTTTTTGTCAGCTAATCTTGACCAATGCATTAATTCATGTCAAACTTTTGTTTTCTAGGCTTATCTGAGCATTATTGACCAGTCAAAAGCAAAATGCCAAAATGGGCTGGAGGACGGATTTTTGGTATTTCTTCAATTCACTGGTTTCTCTAAACATTTCTTAGAGAACAAACATCAAAAGTTGTTAGATGACATAACCTCCTAGTTAGTGCTGGGCGATATGGAAAAAAATGTATGTCATAAAATACTTTATATCACGACTGAATAGTTTAGTGCAGCAAAATAAATCCAATGAGAACAGATGTGGCTGATATAAAGCAGCCTTCACATTTGTTCCAAAAATCAAAGGTATTTGAACTGAATTTGTAAAAAAAAAGAACTTTTTATGAAAAACATTTTTTAAATTGCACAACAGTTTCACGTTTCTGAGTAGAAAAACACATTTTTCACAAAATTCTCTTAGAATTACATCAATAATGTCAACTGTTGAAGAGTTACCATAACCAAAACAATATAAACACTGGAGATAAAGCTCCAATGTTAAAGCTTTTTTTTTTTTTTTACAGAACTTAAGTCATTGAGCAGAACTTCTGTCTCATTTTTTGAATGGATAAAGAAGTTCTCGCTAGTTTTACTGTAAAAACAGGAAGCTTCACCGACACTTTATTTCGCAGATTTGTTTACTTCTGGTGACAGTTGAGCAGCACATTCGTCTTTAAAATCCAACTGTCACAAACAGGCAGACAGCTGGTTCCACGTGCAGCAGGTTTATTAATAGTCCACAGAATAAGCAGGATCAGACAGGCAGAGGTCATACACGGGCATGGGATCATCCGAGGCGAGAGAGAAGGGGAGTCAGAGTCCAGGCGAGGGTCAGGGGCAGGCGGCAGGCAATCAGAGTAGCAGGGTCGGAGGCAGAAGGTCAGGTCCTGGAGTAAACGCTCAGAGCTGCAGGCAGGGTGGCACAAAGAAAGCAGAGAGTGAAGTGTGGAGCCAGACTATAAGCTGAGGAGGTGATGAGGTGATGGGGAACAGCTGAGCTGATGAGTCCAGGTGGTGGCAGGTGGTGAACTCAAAACTCTGGTGAGCGCTCCCTCTGGTGACCGGAGATGGTAGCAGCAGGTTGCTCCATGACAGAGCCCTCCCCCTGGGAGCGGCTCCGGAAGCGAGGAACCCTCCGACGCCGGGGTCGTCCACGGGTTCGGGGAGCAGGTCTGTCTGGGTGGCGATGGTGGAACTCACTGATCAGGGAGGGGTCAAGGATGTCATCTGCGGTGACCCAGGAGCGTTCTTCTGGGCCGTACCCCTCCCAATCCACCAGATATTGAAGCCGACCCCGCCGGCGCCGGGAGTCCAAGAGCTCTCTGACGTGGTAGGCCGCCTCCCCCTCCACCATCACCGGGGGTACCCCAACCTCCGACGGGTCAGGATGAGGCTCTGTTTCCGGGGGACCACCGGCAGGTTTCAGCAAGGAGGTGTGGAAGGTGGGTGAGATGCGGTATTCCGGAGGCAACTGTAGGCGATAGGATACAGGGGTGATCTGACGGAGGATCTTGAAAGGACCCACATACCTCGGACTAAGCTTCTTCCAGGGGAGCCGCAGACGGAGGTCTCGGGTCGAGAGCCAGACCCACTGGCCGGGAACCAGATCGGGCCCAGGACGCCAGCGCCGATCGGCCTGCACCTGGGTTCGGCGAACAGCACGTTGGAGCTGAACATGAGCTGCCTCCCACGTCTCCTCACAGCGATGGAACCACTCGTCCACTGTCGGCAGCTCCGTAGATCCGCCTGACCAGGGGAAGAATGGAGGTTGAACCCCTAGCACACACTGACAGGGGGTGAGTCCTGTGGCAGCCTTCCTGAGGGAGTTCTGGGCGTATTCGGCCCAAGCCAGGAATCGACTCCAGTCCTCCTGGTGTTGACTGCAGTAGGTGCGGAGGAACCTCCTGACTTCCTGGTTCAGGCGTTCCACTTGGCCGTTAGATTGAGGATGGTAGCCGGAGGTGAGGCTCACATTTATGCCCAGACCCCTGCACATGGCTTGCCACACCCGAGAGGTGAACTGCGGACCACGATCTGACACAATGTCCTCTGGAAGTCCGTAGTGCCGGAACACGTGGTCGAGGAGCTGCTCTGCGGTCTCCAGAGCCGTGGGCAGCTTGGGCAACGGGATCAGCCGGCAGGCTTTTGAAAAACGGTCAATGACTGAGAGGATGGTAGTATTACCTCTTGACCGGGGCAGATCAGTAATGAAGTCCACTGCGATGTGGAATGGGCAGGGGTTGCAGGAGGCCGGCTGGAAGCTGTCGTGGCGACTTTGCAGTTTGACAGGCAGCACACCGGGTGACGTAGGATAGGCGCCTGTGTGAAGCGCTGTTTCAGTGTCCGGAACGCCTCTGCTGCAGCCGGAGTCCAGGTCAGGCGTTTGGGAGCCCCCTTCAGGAGGGCCGTGAGAGGAGCTGCCACCATGCTGAAGCCCCGGATGAAACGCCGGTAGAAGTTGGTGAATCCGATGAATCTTTGGAGCTCCCTGACAGTGGTCGGCTGAGGCCACTGCTGCACAGCCTCCACCTTGGCCTGATCCATGGCCACGCCCTCTGCACCGATTATGTATCCCAAAAACGCGATTGAGGTCCTGTGAAACTCGCATTTCTCCTCCTTGGCATACAGCTGGTGTTTAATGAGCCGCTGCAGCACCTGCCGGACATGCGTGACGTGTTCCTCAAACGAGTCAGAATAAACCAGGATGTCGTCGATGTATACGATAACAAAACGTTGTAGCATGTCATGGAAAATGTCATCAACAAAGGCCTGGAATACTGAGGGAGCGTTACAGAGACCGAAGGGCATGACCAGGTACTCATAATGTCCTGAGGTGGTCGAAAAGGCGGTCTTCCATTCATCCCCCTCCAGTATTCTGATGAGGCTATAAGCGCTCCTCAAGTCCAGTTTTGTGAAAAAGCGGGCTGAGCGGAGCTGCTCCAGTGCGGAGGGAACCAGAGGCAGAGGGTAACGGTATTTTACAGTCACTTCGTTCAGGTTGCGGTAGTCCACACATGGTCTCAGACCACCACCCTTCTTCTTCACAAAGAAGAAGCCAGCAGATGCAGGTGACATTGACGGTCGGATGAAACCCTTAGATAATTCCTCCTGGATGTAGGACTGCATGGCAGCTGACTCAGGTTGCGACAGCGGGAACACCCGTCCTCGGGTGGGCACCGCTCCTGGCAGAAGATCAATGGCGCAGTCGTAGGAGCGATGTGGAGGGAGCTGTGTGGCACGTTGTTTGCTGAAAGCCACCTGCAGATCCTGGTATTGGACCGGCAACCCCTCCTCCACTCCTGTCGTGCTGATATCCATGAGGGCGGCGGCCGCAATCGGCCATGAGACTGCAGGAGCAGACCCCTGGGGAACCTGAAGGCGGTGTGTCGGCAGTGAACGGAGGTGAACATGAGTCTGTGTACTGACCAGTTTATATTGGGGTTGTGCTTCTCCAGCCACGGCAGACCGAGGATGACAGGACAGCGGGGAGAGTCTATGGCGAAGAGGCGGAGGGTCTCATGGTGGTGGTCTGGCGTGATGACAAACAGATCCTGGGTCAGAAACTGGATCCGGCCCGACCCCAGGGGTCTTCCGTCCAGGGCGGTGACGGCCACCCGGGTGTCACAGGAAAGCAGAGGCACATAATGATATTGAGCAAAGTCCAGATCAATGAAATTTCCTGCTGCCCCAGAGTCAATCATAGCCTGCGTTTCCACTGCACGGTCATCAAAGTGCAGGACAATAGGTAGAGTGAAGGTGAAAGCAGGTTCACTCACTGGTTTTGCAGAACGATGTGGTTGGCGGTTGGGGCAGGTGTTGCGGATGTGACCTGGCTGACCACAGTAGAGACAGAGATCCTCCTGGAAGCGTCGCGCTCTCTCTCTTGGTGAGAGCTGGGTGGAGCTAAGCTGCATGGGCTCGTAGTGTGGGCCAGAGGCCCCCTGGAGGAGCGATGAGCCACCCCCCGAGCTCACAGGGGCGGGGTGGCGCGGCTGGCGTGTTCTCAGCAGGTTGTCAAGCTTGATGGTGAGAGCGATGAGGTTATCCAATGACAGTCCCTCGTCGCGACACGCCAGCTCTCGCTGCAGCTCTGTGGTGAGTCCCTCGCGGAAGGCCGTTGTCAGCGCGCTGCTCGTCCAGTCAGTGCGCGCCGCCAGAGTCTGCAGAGTCTTTTCCGTCCGCGGGGTGGTTAAACACCTCCAGTAACTGCTGCGTGAAGTCCGTGTACGAATGAAAGGGGAACGATCCTCCCGTCCAGAGCGCAGCTATCCAGTCACGTGCAGCCCCGGTCAGCAGAGAGCACACCAGAGACACTTTGGCTTCCTCCGTCGGGTAGAGGCTTGGTTGTTGCCGGAGAAACAGTTCACATTGCATGAGAAACCCAACACATTGCTCCGGATCCCCGCTGAACTTGTCCGGAAGCGCCATCCGCGGACCCGGTGTGTGAGCAGGTGTCGGATCCGATGCGCAGTCAGCTGCAGGTGACGGCTGGGAGGCTGAAGAGGCCGCAAAGTAGACGCTGCTGACAGGTGGGTTGAGCTGCAGACGTGTCATGATGGCTTCAGTCGCAGCGTTCAGACGTTGAAGCTGGCGTCTGTGTTCGAGCAGTAACACAGCATACCCCGCCGGGTTAGTCGGGGTGGAAACTCCTGCTGCTGGATCCATGTTTGGCGAAGCTTTCTGTCACAAACAGGCAGACAGCTGGTTCCACGTGCAGCAGGTTTATTAATAGTCCACAGAATAAGCAGGATCAGACAGGCAGAGGTCATACACGGGCATGGGATCATCCGAGGCGAGAGAGAAGGGGAGTCAGAGTCCAGGCGAGGGTCAGGGGCAGGAGGCAGGCAATCAGAGTAGCAGGGTCGGAGGCAGAAGGTCAGGTCCTGGAGTAAACGCTCAGAGATGCAGGCAGGGTGGCACAAACAAAGCTTCGCAGAGAGTGGAGTGTGGAGCCAGACTATAAGCTGTGGAGGTGATGAGGTGATGGGGAACAGCTGAGCTGATGAGTCCAGGTGGTGGCAGGTGGTGAACTCAAAACTCTGGTGAGCGCTCCCTCTGGTGACTGGAGATGGTAGCAGCAGGTTGATCCATGACACCAACATTATTCTGTATTCCAGAGCAATAAATATTTGGTGACACTCTACATACTCTATAGTTATAAAGATCATGAATCAGCCACTTGAACGACGCAAATTTTTGGACTCAAATTTTCGGGAGCAGGTAGCGAGTATTCGAGTGCCCCGATACTTATTACAGCTCTATTCCACAACTTTGGTTTATCTCTTATTTTGGTAATCTCATATGTTCATTTTTGTGGACTTTCCTTGAGTGATAGAAGGTTTGTTGTGTTAGCATGCGTACAGGAATAGCCTCCTAGCTTGTTTGCATACTGCAGTCTTCTGCTCTTCGTCGGACGTCTTGAATCCAAAATGAAACCAAATCACAGACGTCCTCTTGTGCTGAAAGTGCTTCTTCTTGGGCTGACTGCATCAGTGTTTATGTCTGTTTCAACTCCGGGGAAACAACTGTTCCGCCTCCATCGTTCTGCACTCATGTTAAGTAGCATAAAGTATGTCGTAAAACTCGCGTGAATGAGAATCACAGAACTTAAAGCAGTTTTATGTCACGAAACCACAAGACGGAGTTTCTTCATGAAGAATCTCTTTTTAATTTTTATTTATTTTCACTTTTATAAATTTTTTTGTGTGCACACTGACGAGGCAACACCTGGGCCATTGTCTCTGTTTATTTAATGACAAATTTGGCGTAATAATTAATCAAATTAGGTTAGAGACGATATAAACGATAGAGGAGAAATGCCACGATAGACACTTTTCTGTCGCCCAGACGATATGTATCGTCATCGCCCACCACTAATCCTAGAATACTGTAAGAAAGTCTGAAGAATGTAATAAAACTGTCATCACAAACAGAATCATGAACTGAAGATGTAAAACTGATTAACTCTTGTTTTTGTTTTTTTTTCACATTTTGCCATTTCTCTTTTCTAGAAAGAGCACTTAAAACAACATATTCCCCTTGTAATCGTTGGAAATTTAACGGTAATTTCTCTAAACTGTTGTTTAAAATTTGGTTCTATTCAACCACATATGGTTTAGCTGGACGTTAAGAGTCTGTATGTCTTCTTTCTCTGCAGACAAGTATGTGCTGTACTATGAAAAACTACAGCGATAGTGAGACATGGAAGAGACACAGTCAAAACAAAACGGAGTGGTATAAGTTAATGAAGCCTGTTCTAGGTTGCTATAATGAAACGGTAAGTAGCTGTCACATTTGTTGATGTGTTTTTGTTGTTTGTTTGACGAGCGTGTTTCTGACCTTTCAGAAGGAGAACCCGATGTGTCCGGATTCTCAAACCATTGAGTGCTGGTCTAACCAAACAGAAGAGGTCCCTCTTTTTTACTTCCTTTGTTTCATGGCTGAAGTAGTGGATCATAAGTTAACAAGTATGACTCAAACCAATGTTTCATGGAGCTTCTTTTTATGTTCTTTGCACTACTGACATAGGTCTCAAACTCCAGGTCTCAATGGCCGGTTTCCATAACTAACCTGCCATTGAAGCTTCTCAATAGCCAGACACACCTGATCCAGGTAATCAGCAACAAAAGAGGCTAGATGTCTCTAAAACCAGCTGGATGCCGGCCCTCGAGCCCTGGAGTGTGACACCCCTGCATTAGAACATCCATCCATTTTTCTACTAAATCCCTTTCGGGGTCACAGGATTGCCAGAGCCTGTCCTGGCTACTGTTGGGCAAAGAGAGAGTCACTCTGTCGCAGGACACACAACCACCGTCACACACTCGCACTTAGAGTAGCGTGTGTTTTTTGTGTGTGGAAGGAGTGCCTGGAGAAAGCCGATTCATGCACGTGAAGAACAGCAGACAGAAAAGTTCCAACTGGGATTTGAACCAGAGCCCTCTTGTTGAGACGACTGAGCGCTAACCACTACACCACTGTGCACCTCTGCATCAAAACATCCCAAATTAAAGCCCCATTCCACAACACTTGGCTCCAGTTCTCCCACAGGTCAAGAAGCACTAGAGCTCTGTATGTCACACATGTCAAAGTCAAGGCCCGGGGGCCGGATCCGGCCCTCCAGATCATTTTATTTTATTGTTATTTATGGCCCGATGTTAGTTATCTTATTTCTAACTAGTGTAAATTTAACTAAATAAATATTTTTATGGAGAGTAAAATATTGAAAGTTATTTAAGGTTTAAGTTGATTTATTCTGGAACAATATTCCTGCCTTTTTATTATTGACAATTATGTTAAAAAGTGATGGTTTCAAAGTTTTAAAAATTGTCATTCTGCTAGCTTTTTGGACTATTTTGGCATTTATTGAGATTTTTCAGGTTAGTTTGGAGTTTAGCTTATATTTCAGCTACATGCTAGCTATTTTAGCTAATTTTGTTTTTTAAATAGTTTTTTAGGCTGTTTTGGAGTCAGGCTAATATTAACAGGTTAGCTGTTTTGACTAATTTAGGCTGTTTCACTTTTTTAGGCTATTTTGAAGTCAAGCTATTTTTTTAGCTACATGCTAACTGTTCTGGCTAACCAAAGTTTTTTCTTTTTTCGTTTTTTAGGATAATTTGGCATTTAGCTAAAAATGTGGTTGGCTATCAGCTTCAGCGTTTTTAACTAGCTTCAGCTATCAGCACCAGCATCTTCAGTGACCAAATTCAGCTTACAGCATTCACACTAGCATTATCACAGGTAATGCTATGTATTATGTTAAAAATCTAAGTTTTTAGATTTAAAAAAAATGTAATTTTAGAGTTTTCACTAAATGTAAATCATAAGGTTTGTTTTGGATTTTGGCCCTGATTGAGTTTGACACCGCTACTCTGGAGTATTAAACTAAATATAATTAAAAAAGTAAAATAAAATGCATAAAGAAGAAAGCAAAGACAAGACAAGATAAGACGAGAAAATATTTGTGTACAGGGGAAACAGTGGTAATATATCCAGTACTTTCCCCCCAAAACAACTCTTTTGAAGGATTGTATTGAAGGATTCACTGGGTGTGTGACGACTGGGCCGGGTATTTTAGATGTAAACTGGTTTAAAATAATCACATCTGATTCACTGAAGGTCAATCCCAGATTAGAAAACAACACAGAGGTAAACATTCTTGCTTTTTTGTTATGACATAAAAATGGTAATCCAGATTTCCACACAGCAGCTGTTATTGTGAACGTTACACTTAAGTTTACAGGTTCAAATCCAATTTGCTTCATGTGTCACAATTTCGAATCCTCCAAATTACAGTTTCTGCACAGTTCTATAGAATTCAATAATCGTTCTGCCTAAAATGCACAGCTTGTCCCTTATTCTGACTGCTATCATATGGGTTTTGTCCTTCATCGCAAAACAAAAAAAGTGGATTTTGCAGGTTGGATGTGTCAGGACGTACAATTCGACGAGGAGGTCACTTACAGACTAACTAGTTCCTCTGTAGATTAAAGTATTGGTGGAGAAACAGCCAAAGGGCATTTGTGTGCACACAAAGTGTTGGTACTCCTGCATCACAGGGAGAAGTTCCTGGTTTAAATCCCAGCTCCTACCTTTCTGCATGGAGTTTGCAGGTTCTCCCGGTGCATTCGTTAGGTTTTTCACTCTGGACTAAGGCTGGGCAATATGGAATTTTTTATATCAGGATATAGTGTTTTCCATATCTGGTGATAACGATTTATTTCACAATGTAAACCAAATAACTATACTCGTCAAGTTGGAACACTTAGATTAAAATATGAGAAAACATTTTAAAAAATGAGAGAATAATCAGATATTTCCGAATTCCATCTCTAGGTGATTATATTTTATATTAAATCATAACAATAAACAGCCTGAAGACAAATATTCTGTCATTATATAAAAAAAAATGTTTTAAATTTATGTCATATGAATAAATTTTCTTATATTAATCTGCCACGTCTCAAAGTCTGGTCAGTAAAAATATTTTCTGACTTTAGACTGGTCCGTGAACACATCAGGGCAGCACACGAAGCAGCTTGTTAGCATTAGCGTCATGCTAATGCTACATCACGGTCACCTTATCAACATTTTTATTAAAGTTTGTGTTGCTGCTACAAGTCCAGCGGGTTTGTCTTCCGGTTAAAGATCACCAGATGTTCCGCTGCTTCATCAGCCCAAACTAAACGTTACACGGAGAAGATTAGCAGAAATGTCAATTGTTTTACCTTGCACACAGTCGATAGAAGGGGAGATGATTAAAAAAATACCAAAATGAGAACTAATAAGCAGAAATAATTAGATGTAAACATTTACTCGCCATGTGGCGACTAACTCTCTAATTTTACTCACCAAAGAGAAAGGAGAAAATGCTGGAACTGGCAAGTGTCGATTTCAGACCCTTTAAAATAAAAGTTAGATTAATGTCTCTATCGAGAAAAAATTCTACCGTTATATACATCGTTATCGTTTTATCGCCCGGCCCTACTCTGCACTCATCCAGGGTGTACCCCACCTTTACATATCCAAAAAAAAGTAAAAAGACCCTTGCTTCAAGAATGTATTTAATTGAAAAATAATCTTAGCCTGACAAAACATGTCCTGATGACTACATTTTTTCTTAAAATCGGAATTCTTATTTTTATTCTTATTTAAAGAAAATCTGTGAACCGAACAAAAATATGTAACTTTTTTCTATGGCGCCTGTTTCTGCAGTGAACAGCAGCTGGATTTAGCTCCAGCAGCCCCGTGGCCCTGGAAGGGAATAATCAGGCTTAGAAATGGGATGTTTGGATGTTTGCATATTATTTCAAGTTTCTAAAATTGTTAAATGCAACAGAGCTTTAGAAATTGGGAGTGGAGGGTTACAATCTAGTTACCCTTCTTTTGGAAATACAATGTTGTAAAACAAAACTGTACAACTGTCCTCATTTTGGTTTTCTGTTCCTCTTCTGTTCCAGCCTGCGGACAATTCGGTGAGTCTAAAAGTGTGCTGTGTTGGTGGTCAGCTGCTGCTGTGTAAATGCTCTTGTCACTTCATCTGTCACAAAAGTTTGGGAGATATCAAGACAAGCTCGTAGATCTTCAGTAACAGAAAAAAAAACTGTATATGAAAACTTGACTGGCAAACAGGAAGTACCCAAGAAGCCAAAATGACTTTTATTGAGACTGTTACTCAGTCATTATAAATTTCAGAATATCCTGATACTTTTTTTTTAACATGTTCTCCATAATCCTATTTTTTGTACAATCTTTATTCTATAGTGTAAACTGGCCAATCAGATGCTTCTCACGTTGAAGATTTGAGCCGTTAGATTGATTGATTGATTGATTGATTGGTGTAGTTCAAGTAGGGCTGAGTTAATAAAACCGATCAACCAAGTTGAATTGATTTAAGCTTAATAGATCAATGATTGATTCATAAAAATATAAATCGATTTAGCACATAAAGCTAAAGTCCGCTAGCTTGATTCTAACGTTTTATGGAATTTTATCATGATGGCTAATGCTAACGCTCGGTTGACCTAAACATACATTGTGACTAAATGAACATCTTTATAAACTCACAGGCAGGAATTTTCTAAACTCGTTAAAGGACATATATTTTAAAGTAACTATTTGTGATGTAAAACTGTTTTTTGCTCATTCTTTCTTGTTCTTCTGGAATAAGGTGTAATGCTATAGCGTGATCGCCACCTAGTGGTCAAACTGAAACATCCTCCAGGAGAATCAGAACAATGTTTACAATGTTAATGATCTGAACATTTTAGTTAGAACTTCTCCTTTAGAGAATCCATGTAACTCTGGATGATATTAACAATCTCATTATTTCACTGATACATTTACAGGATGTGAACTGGATTAGATTAATATAAATATCAATCAATCAATCAATCAAGATACTTTATTAATCCCCTGGGGGGAAATTCATTGTTTTTCAGTACAACCAAGAACAAGACAGTTCAAGGTTCCCTGCGGAAGCGTCCACTGAGCGGCGCCCCTTATTATTTTTTTTTATTTTTATTTTTATTTTTTTTTATATTCAAAACACAAAGTAGATTATTAATGTATTGCTAAACAAATGTGTATAAATGTGTACACTCAAAATTTCATTGAATTGAAGAATAAAAACAAATCGGAATCGAATCGATTTAGGCTTTTGTGAATGGAATTGAATAATTTGTGGAAATTATTATCGATACCCAGCCCTAATTTCAGCACTGATTGTGGACAATCAACCAAATGAAAATACATTAATTTAAAAAAACAAAAAGAAAAATTAACTTAAATATAAGAAAAAAAACTGTAATTACTCTTCTTCTTCTTTTCCTTTGGGCTTTTCCCTTCAGGGGTCGCCACAGCGAATCAGTTTCCTCCATCTAAGCCTGTCTTCAGCATCCTCCACTCTAACACCAGCCACTTTCATGTCTTCATTCACTGCATCCATAAACCTCCTCTTTGGTCTCCAATGAAATGAACTGACTTCATTTCATTGGAACTGGAAGTAAAAACCCTTTTCTGTGGGTCTGTGGGTCCAGTTCTCACATACAGTCAATGAGCAGCAAACATACAACCCAAAAATGGTGACATCACAGTTTCTTAGATTGATGTGGTTCAGTAGGCTCCTTTTTTTTAACTTCTTGCTGATTTCTTTAACCTTTAAAACATTGACATAAATGTTGGCTGTTTATGTCTGCGTGGACTTTAAAAGACTTCTTCAGATTCGGTATATTGTTTCAAGCAGAATTCAAAACCGTACAAAGTAGTTAGAATTATAATAAAATTATACAATAAATTATGCATTTAAAATTAAAGTTTTTTAGCTGATCACCACTAGCTCTGCAGAGAAAGTGTGTGTTTGTATTAGCCTGGGGCGGTGCTCCAACTCTTCCTGGAAGGGGCTGTTCTCACTTTGTGACATCAGCTCATGATGACCCGCTCGTATTGGTGGGTTGGTAGGGGCTGGTGCTCACCACAGATTTTTAGAGAAATACTCATAAAGGAGTGAATGGATCAAAATACCGCTTTGGGGTTTGTTTATATTGAGGAATGAACAGTACAAAACACTTAAAACTCATATGTTGATTTTGCATGGCATAGGCCTTTTAATGTCTCATCTTTCTGGCTTGGTTGCTTGGTTTTGTGTGATGAACTGATTGTCTGTCTTCTATAGTAAGAAAATATCTGCATTGTGTTCCTGTTTTCTTAAAATCTTTTCTGTCTTCCTTTTTTTGCTCTTTAGAAAATATACATCGGGTATATATGACAATGAAGAATTGGAGTTCAGGTAAGATCATCTATATGTGTCAATGTTCAAACTCATCTTTTCCACCATTCTCACTTCTTTTCCAAACCTGTTCACTCTTTAAATTTTAACTCTTGTCTGGGCAATTCCACTTGAAACCCAACCGAATTGTATTTATGGAGACATAATTTTTTTGTCATGTGCAACATAAATCGTTAGATAAAAAACCTGATGCAGAACAGATTTTGAAAGAAATGCTTAAAGATACCATGTTAAACAATCTGAACAGGGATTATACCAGAAACACTACACAACACTCTTGTTTTCCTTTGGGTTTTCCCTTCAGGGGTCGCCACAGAGAATCCGATTTCTCCAGCTAACCCTGTCTTCTAGATACTCACACCAGCTACCTCCACTGCATCCATAAACCTCCTCTTTGGTCTTCCTCTAGACCTCTTTCCTGCAGCTCTAGACTCAGCATCCTTCTACCAATATATTCACTGTCTCTCCTCTGAACATGTCCAAACCATCTCAGTCTGGCCTCTCTGACTTTATCTCCAAAACCTCTAACATGTGCTGTCCCTCTGATGTATTCATTCCTGATCCTATCCATCCTGGTCACTCCCAAAGAGAACCTCAGCATCTTCATCTCTGCTACCTCCAGCTCTGCTTCCTGTCTTTTCTTCAGTCCCACTGTTTCTAGTCCAAACAACATGGCTGGTCTCACCACAGTCTTGTACACCTTTCCTTTCATTTGTGCTGAAACTCTTCTGTCACACATCACACCTGACACTTTTCTCCACCCATTCCAACCTGCTTGCACTCTCCTCTTCACTTCTTTTCCACACTCTCCATTACTCTGTACTGTTGACCCTAAATACTTAAACTCCTCCACCTTCTTTATCTCTTCTCCCTGTAACCTCACTCTTCCACTCTGGTTCCTCTCATTCACACACATGTACTCTGTCTTACTGCGGCTAACCTTCATTCCTCTCCTTTCCAGGGCAAACCTCCACCTCTCTAACTCCACCTCCACCTGTTCCCTGCTCTCACTACAAATCACAATATCATCTGCAAACATCATAGTCCATGGTGATTCCTGTCTAACCTCATCCGTCAGTCTGTCCATCACCATTGCAAACAGGAAGGGGCTCAGAGCTGATCCCTGATGTAATCCCACATCCACCTTAATCCTTGTGCTATCTTAGGCACGTTTACATTAAAAGTGGGGTCATCCATATCAACCATAAGAGACCACAAGGGTTAAAATCCTCTGTCACGCCTACAGCACACCTCACCACTGTCCTACAGCCCTCATACATGTCCTGCAAACTTCCTCATACAATAATCCACAGTAACAGGTACTCGCATAAATCGGGTTTGCACAACTCATGTCATATTTGCTTCTGAAATAAGAAGCATGAACTTGTTTGAGCAATTTAATTTAAACATTTGTAAATGAATGGACTAATTATGTCTATTTGCATAGAAACAATTTGACTAATCAAACAGCACGTTTGTTTCATGCTTCATGAACGTTTTAATGCCATGATCAATATTAATTTAGAGACAAAATTGTGTTTGTCCTCCGTTGAGCACAATATTTTTTTCCACCTGTTTTCCAGGTGTGTGAGCTTTCTGTTCAAATCTGGCAAAAATGCATTGTATAACAGTTCTTTTTGTACAGTTCTCCAAGCTGCTGGTAACTTTAATTGAAACCTTTATGATGACTTTCTTTAATTTTTACACCAGGGAGCTTACCTGCAAAACAAAAAGTAAAACAATGACAATGGACTAACATACACAGGAGAAAACATACTAAAGAAAATGGCAGTTCACACCTACAGCTTACAACACAAAAATAACACCAGAGTTGGGCCTAACAAAACTTCTAAGAAAACTACTACGACGACAGAAATACACAGAACAAAAAGAAAACCAAATGTGTCCACAGCCCTAACACCCCCCTACTCAGAATAAAACTTCTTCCCCTAAAGATGTTTTTTCTAAGAGGAGTATCCACACAAAGAACGAAGCGCTGTCTGCCCCAACCAATGCTAGCTACACACACACAAAACAACAACAGATGCTAGCCGCACAAAAACCAAATGGTTAGCAGCTCCAATGAGTGCTAGCAACTCAGTGCTAGCACAGCACAAAACTGGTGTGCTGCTCTAAACAGAACTAAACATAAGTTTTAGTCGACAGGTTTTCACTCCACAAAACCCTAGCAATGCGCTTCAGGCACCAGATCATTGAATGACTTGAAAATTTACCATAAAAGCAAAGTTTTCTTTTGCTCTGAAGGAAAGAAGGGGAGCAGTGAGCTGTCTTTGGAGTAGTAAACTCCACACATGTATTTGACCAGGTCAAAGTGGCCACAACGCGCGGACAAGTGCAGAGATATGAGTCCTTACGATTCTCGAAAATAGGAACAACAAATGTGTAATTGCAAACGTTTGAGCAGGGAATGGGGCATCAAGAGCAGCCAGGTTGTCTTTCCCAACTCCTAAGCATGCACCTCACAGGTGCATTAGCTCCACCTTCATCCAAAGAAGAAGCGTCACGTCCTCTGTGGCAACTCCAGTCTGGAGCAATGAAGCGGGGTCTGCCCCTTCACCGGCTACGGCTGGAGGAGCCTCCGCACTTGCATCCACCCGATCGGGGTTAATGGTACGGGCAACAGCTGCAGCAGCCTCCACTTCCACATTGTCACCTGAACCACCTCCAATTGATTGTTCCAGCCAAGGTCCACCTAAGGGTTGACGCACTCACTGCTCAAATAACTAATACAAAACTCTCTCAACTTCAACAGCCATCCAGTCAAGGACTTCACCAAATGTTAATGTTACAAATGAACCATAAAGAAAAACTGTTAACCAAACTTTCGTCTGTAGATACAGAATTAAACAAAATACGGAAAACCAAATACGGCCATGGCCGTAACAAACAAGCATCAGCGATGTCTAAAATCAGAGGAAACTGCTGTTGTCAGCAAATCCCCGCCCATACATACATATATATATGTAGTCATATTTTCAAAAAGGTTGTTTTTTTCCTTTTTACTAAACCGAAAAAATGATTAGAGCCGTGACCCTAAATCTTTGACACAATCTGAGTTTTGTGAATGTAACCGAATACAAATACAACCAATACAAAAAAAGGTTTAGCCTTAATTACAGATGGGGTTTATACAAATATGCACCTTGAATGTAAAAAGATCCACAAACCCCTGTTGTAACAGTAAAATAGGTCCAACACCAGATGCCTTCAGCTCTTACCTGTTTGCTCAGCTGTTGGACAAAAAAAGTAAAAAACAAAACCAAACAGACACACCAGATCTTTTTATGGTTCATGGACAGTGGTCAGAGGTTTGCAGGGAGTGATGGGCTTCAGCCAAGATGTTCTTCAGCTTTGTTCACATATAAGTTGAAGCTTTCATCTTTTGAATGTACTTTATATTTCTATAGGGCACAGCTCTCACACACAGGTATGGGAACATAATTAGCCCATAATCCACTCTTAGACAGAGCCCTGTCTCTGGACTCCATGTCACTCAAATGATTTCAATCTCAAAGGTGTTACATTTGCTGAGTTAACTCTCAATTGAGAAACAACCACTCTACCTGTGGAGTTGTTTGTCAGTTTGAATGTCTTTGATGTTCAGCCTCCATCAATTAAATGTGTAGTTATCTTTTGGCTGCACGCCTGATCTCTATCCCATCTCACACATGATCTCACACCTCAGAGATGTACTGCAAAGACAAAATTAAAAGTTGTGAGAATGCTTGTGTGGAAAGATTTATGTGGCTTCTGCTTTTATGAGATGTCAATTTTTTATTTTTTTTTAACCCTGTGTACTCTTTCATATAGTCTTTACTCTTGCAATTGTTTGATTAGTAATGATCCACATTGTCCTCACTGACTTTTATTTTTACTCTGCTGTTTTAAAATTAACAGCAAACCTGAATAAAACAGAGCTGCAAGACTCCAAAGCAACCCCGCTGTCAACAGCAACCACGCAATCCACAGCAGCCCCGCAATCCAAAGCAACCACGCAATCCAACGCAACCCCGCTGTCAACAGCAACCACGCAATCCTACGCAACCACGCAATCCAACGCAACCCCGCTGTCAACAGCAACCACGCAATCCAAAGCAACCACGCAATCCAAAGCAACCACGCAATCCAAAGCAACCACGCAATCCAACGCAACCACGCAATCCAACGCAACCACGCAGTCCACTCCAGCACTCCAGCCATCCACAAAAACAACTGACGGAACTACAGCCAACGGCAATCCAGATCACATTAAACAATCTGGCCCAACAAACGGTAAGAGAAGTACAGTAGTGACTGGACCGTACAATGGTGTGTGTTTACTTTGTTAAAGGACTTCAAACTATATGCAAGAACTAAGAAACACTAGAACTACAATCTTACAAAATCCATTACAGGTTTTAGATATTAATTGAAATCAAATATATCTTTATTGGGAAAACATATAAATGAATAATAAAACAATATAATAGTCATAGATTTACCAAATCTATAGATATATTTTTCCTTTTGAGCAATTTAATGTGCGTTTTCACAAAAACTTTGATGCTTAGTTCACACTGGCTATGTGATGCACATCAAAAAACACGCTTAACAGGCGTTCTTGAACACGCTTGAGCATATGGTGTTCACAATGGACTGTCGCTGCCCAACACTAACAATATGTGCTCTCAGTTGAAAAAAGGCTTGGAGCAAAATGTCGAAGCGGAGCAAATCTGGTAAATCTATTCCGATAAATAAAGGACTTGGTGTCATAAATGTCCGGCCGGGCCAGGCAGAAACAGCAATTATTAATTCCTCCTCCATGATCAGTTTTCAAACGGTTTGGACTTAAATGAAATAAAAGGAGGGGCCTCTGGTCACACCCAAGACGGCGTCAGAATCAATCTATAGCCGGAAGCAGAAATCGTAACTTTCGCCGGTAGTGTAAGCGGAAATTTCCTAAACTTTAGAAAACCTTTCAAAATTATATTTTAAAAGGTTTTCAGAACTATCAGCTTTTACGCCTTTGAATGAGAATAAACTCAGTAAACTGAGCTGATCAGAGCCACCAAATGCCGTTTTTTTTCTGTGTGAGCGAGAGTGTCACAGAGAAAAAAAGAAAAGTCAAAAAGGGTCGATAAAAGACAGAAAAAACGGGAAAAAGGTTGAAAGCCTAAAACGATATTTCTGTTGCAGCAGGAGGAGAGACTTATGGCTATTAATTTTCGGGCACCATATTTTTTCTCAGTAGCCAGATTCTCTTGAATAACAGAGACACCATCCAAATGTCTTCACCAAATCCATGTCCCTGATTGTGTCCTGTTCTCAGCCTGCTCAGTTTGGGTTTTTTTAACCCTTGTGCTCCTGCTGCATTAGTTCTCATTCGTCTCACCTGTTCCCCCTTACATATATACTGCTGCTGCAGTTCACTCCTGTGCCAGTTCGTTTGCTCTGTGACAGTAATCTGGCTCTGGCTGGAAGTAATAGTTCTATAAAAGTGAGTCTTTTTGTTGATATTTTTCATTATTTTTTGTGATCTAACCTGGTGGAGGACTTTTGTTTCTCGTTTGGAATTCTACTGGTTTAACTTTCAATGAGAGTTTAATTTTGTTTATAAAAATTGACTTAAAAACTTGTGTAGCGACTCATGAATGCAAGAGGTTTGAAAGCAGAATTCTAAAACTTGTATTTACGCGTTTATATAGACTTTTCATTGAAGGTGTTCGCTTAAATATGCATCAGCAAGCCCTCTATTTCTCTAGCACTTCTTTCTTACCGCCTGTAATCCTTCTTTGATCGATTTAGCAAGGGCCTTTTTGGCTGTTATTGATGCAGATCCAGGCCGCTGTTGAATGAGTGGTGTAATGGTCAGAACGTGCACCTTGTTGTCATGTAGAGGCGGACCCAATTGCAGGAGACCAGGCTTGGTGGCAGAACCTTAAAGTAGTTAATTACCGGGAAAATGACAAAAACCCCATGGAGAAACAAAATTGGTGACAGAACAGAACAGAGCAGATGACCTGACACTGAGAAAGTGAAAACCAGACCCGTAAATACGCTAAAAGTGGATGATTGAACCCTTGTTCTCTCTTATGGGGACCAGATGACCCGACCCTTATATGGATGTGTTGTCCATCCCATGACAAAGGTGGACAGAATCTTATATTTGTCACGGACACCAGTGAAGATAAAAAATCCTTAAAAAAAGTTCAGTGCGTTGTCTGGTGGGGTCTAGATGACCCCAACTTTAATGTGAACATGCCTAGGATAGCACAAGGGGACCTGAGCATGGTGAGACTGACAGGGAAAACAAATCATGATAAAACCTAGGCATAGCATCCCAACACTTGTGCCTAATAGTTGTTCAGGCAGAGCAACCCCAGTTTTTGCGTTACATATCACTGATCTAACCTGGAAATCCTCATTTAAATGCTTGTTTCTGTTTGTGCTCTCAGCCTGACTAAATCTATGCAAATCTGAGGCAAGTGTCATCACTTTGCGTGCCTATGTATTTCATAGATTTAACGTGTTTTTGGGATCCTATGATGAACTGATGCCTGTCCAGAGTGAACCCCATTGTTGCCCAACGGTAGCTGGGATAGGCTCCAGCAACCCATTGAACCTTAAAGGGATAACCAGGTTTTGAGGATGGATGGATGGAGCTGAGGGAGGTGTTTTTGGCACATGGTGACTTACCTGTTGGTAGATTACAGCTAGACACGTGTGATGTAGCTCTGGGGTGAAGAGGTTGAAGGCTCTGAGATAAGATTTTTTTTTTAATGGACTTCTGATCCATTTGCAGATTTTTTTGTTTCATTTCTAGATAAAGTTTCAATAACTTGACGTTGGGTGAGTGTATGATGCAATGTTCTGAAGTCAAGGGGACTGGACTTGACAGCCCCAGTAAAACATCACGAATACCATTGCATGGTTTTAATCATAGCAGCAGAAGAGAAGACGTTGTTGTTACTCAACAGCAGGTATAATCACTGAAGAATGTTTATTCAGAGAAAGCAGATTCAACGCTTTTTGCTCTGAAACACTGACTTTGGTTTTTACTAGTATATGTAGATCTATATGTTGATTCTCTCATATGTGCAGTTGTGGTGGATGTGGAAAGACACTTTTCATTTTCAAAGCTTGAAGAATGCAGTCAAGTTTGTACTTGTACTGCAAAAAATACAACTGTGTGTGAAAACATCGTACAATATCTGCCTGCAGAGGATTTGTTGTGTATGTTCTTGAAAAGAAAACACAGGAAGAAGTTGGTGGATGGAATATAATTTTGTTATTATAGAAATAAAGGTCAAAATTTCAACACTAAAAAAAATAATATTAGATATCCAGAAAAATTAAAATACAAGTAAAAGCTAAGTTATGAAGTTCAAAAATGTGGCCATACCAGATCCTCCAAATTTGGGACTGGTAATGAAGAGTACCGTGTCTAATGTTGTGCAGGGGTTAACATTTCTTCAAAGAGCTTGGAGAGTTTTAACTCTTTAAATTAAACCCTGAGGGCATAACTATATACCACCTGCGGTCTCTCCATGATACATGCATCCAGAGACTGCATGAGGACTGCAGAGCTAAACGATAAGATTTAAATAAAAATAATCGTAATTGTTTCTGTCTACTAACATATAACATATATATACTGCTCACAAAAATTAAGAAACACTTTTTTTTTATTGGGCCTGACATGAATTAATGTAAACTTCTTGTTGGTTAACCAGCTGAGGGCCTCGTTAATCAATTTCAGCTGTATTGGTGTTCATGGAATTAACAACAGGTGCACTTCAGTGGCAACAATTAGAAAACCCTCCAAACAGGACTGGTGTTACATGTGGAGGTCATTTCAAGTTTCTCCCTCTTGATCTTTTTTGGCTGGTTTTCCACTCGTGCTGATTTTGGCTTGATAATTATCTCTACTGGCAGTATGAGGAGATTCCTTAACCCTACAGAAGTTGAACAGGTTGTCCAACTTCTCCAGGATGGCACATCCACACGTGCTGCAGCAAGAAGGTTTAATGTGTCTCCCAGCACAATCTCCAGAACATGGAGGAGATTTCAGGAGACTGGTGGTTATTCTGGGAGAGCTGGACAGGGCCGTAGAAGGTCCTCAACCCCTCAGCAGGACCCATACCTGCTCCTTTGTGCAAGGAGGAACAGGCTGAGCACTGCTCGTGCCCTACAGAATGACCTCCAGAGGGCCACTGGTGTGAATGTCTCTACCCAAACAATCAGGAACAGACTTCATGAAGGTGGCCTGAGGGCCCCACGTCCTGTAGTGGGCCCTGTGCTCACTGCCCAGCACCGTGGAGCTCCACTGGCATTTGCTCAAGAACACCAGAATTGGCAAGTCCACCACTGGCGCCCTGTACTTTTCACAGACGAGAGCAGGTTCACCCTGAGCACCTGTGATAGACGTGAAAGAGTCTGGAGAAGACAAGGAGAACGTTATGCTGCCTGCAACGTGGTTCAACATGACAGGTTTGGTGGTGGGTCAGTGATGGTCTGGGGAGGCATATCCATGGAGGGACGCACAGACCTCTACTGCCTAGGAAATGGTGCTCTGACTGCCATAAGGTATCCAGATGAAATCCTTGAACCCATTGTCAGACCCTACGCTGGTGCAGTAGGTCCTGGTTTCCTCCTAATGCACGACAATGCCCGGCCTCACGTGTCAAGAGTATGCAGGCAGTACCTGGAGGATGAAGGAATTGAAACAATTGAATGGCCTTCACCATCCCCTGACTTAAACCCAATAGAACATCTCTGGGACATTATGTTTGGGTCCATTAGTCGCCGCCAGGTTGCTCCTCAGACTGTACAACAGCTCAGGGATGCCCTCACACAGATCTGGGAGGAAATGCCATAAGACACCATCCGTTGTCTCATTAGGAGCATGCCGCCACGTTGTCAAGCATGAATACAAGCTGGTGGGGCCACACAGGATACTGAAAAGCATTTTGAGTTGCAGAAATTAAGTTTTAGAAAAAAATGGACTAGCCTGCCACATCTTCATTTCACTCTGATTTTATGGTGTCTACACAATTGAGCCTCTATAGGCTGAAAACTTTTATTTCCATTAAAAGACTTGGCATCCTTTTGTTCCTAAGACACTGCCCTGTCGTTATTTGCATAGATATCCAACTTCATATTGAGATCTGATGGATCTAATGTTCTTCTTTAAAGGGGTCCTTTGACTTTTGTGAGCAGTATATATTACGGATTACGGATAGTTTGTGATCTGAATTATCAGTGTACTGCGGATCTCCACCCCTTGACGCACATCATCTAAACCTCACATTTGCATCCATCTTCTTTCCTTTAAAGTACATCAAAGTCTCTGCCTGACGCTTGTCCAAACGTGTTTAAAAAATTGGATGTTTCCGCTGTGTGTGGGAGGAGTTTTTCTCAAATTGAAAAGACGTGGATGATGAGAGATCAGTTTTATTTATTTTGAAGAGTTCTACAAAAAACTTCGGTAGACACATTCCACGTCTGGGTTGTTGAGGTTATTCAGAGATTTTCCTGGTATACGTATGTCTCTCTGTCCCGCGAAGAAAGCTGCAGCTGCATGTGGTTTTCATTTTATCACACATTGTTGAGATATGCATTATCTGTAATCACAACAATTAACAATTACACAGTGTTGCATATTTAGGTGACGTTTTTTTATGTTTATGAGCTGTAATCCAGTCAGGGGACGCTCCCTGTTGTTGAGAAAAACCTAAAAATATGTGATCACAGAGTTATCCGCGCCTCAAACAGAAATGTTACTGGGAGCTGATTGTATTCAAATATTTTTGATTTAGATTTTTTAACAATGAATTACAAGGTGTACAGCCTTGAAACAAAAAATGTACAAAAAATATACAAATGACGGGAGTAAATCCAAGTTGGTTGAGTATCTGTAATAGATCGGAGAGCGACACCCAGCACTGCGTCCGCCTGGATGATCTCAAAGATTAACATTGATTTACAGTCCGATGCAAAAATTAGATTAATTTGATAAAAAAGGTAGGGGGGGTTAACATTTTGGAATTTAATTAATCACAAATAACAGTGTTTTGACACCCCAAAAATATATACTGTATATGAGTAGTTTGGGGTTGAAAGTTTTGAGTTTTAATGACCTCATAGCTCAACTACATTTGACAGTAACTTGGATGTTGTATTTTTTCCAGCTCAGCTTGGAGTCACTGCAATTGAGGGACATAAAAGTTGAGAGAATTTCTTTGGCCATAAATTCTAAACCTGTAATTTACGTAACTGTTTCAACGCTGAAAGCTTTATTGCTCATAGAGTAACACGAACCTTTCCCAAACTAAAAGTGAAACAAAGACCTGTTGGTGAGAGTTGAGAGGACAAGAGGATGAGAGGATGAGAGGATGAGAGGACGAGAGGATGAGAGGATGAGAGGACGAGAGGATGAGAGGATGAGAGGATGAGAGGATGAGAGGATGAGAGGACGAGAGGATGAGATTTTGAGTTTTCAAAACACCTTTATTTTAAAAGTGTATCAATAAAAAATAGAAATTTACATGAAAAGGGGGGGAGTGGTCAAAAAGGGGGGGGGGATAAACCACAAAACATACAAACTAGGAGCATAAAACAAACAACACTGGTATTAATACATAAAAAAAATTAAAGAATCAAGAAAACCGCGCGAGTGGCCCATCAAAAATTAAGCACCAAACTGCCGCTGGTGACAGAGCACAAAACATTGTTGACCGCCCACATCTGAACAAAAACATCAATCGAGTTCACAAGTCTATAATATTTATACTCAATTCCTAAGCGAGCAGCCAACTGTTGTTTAAAAAGAAATAAAGCATCATCAGAACCGGTCCCCTGAATACGGTTTTTCCGTGACCTCCACACCGCCAGCTTCGCTTCAGCCACAAGGAAATTCACCAGTGTGTGAACAATCTTTTTGCGAGGTACGTATTTGGGGCCGTAAATAAAACATACCAGAGAAAAGGATTCCCCTAATCCCCTAACCAGCCCCTCCAAAAAAGAAAGGAGACCTGTCAGACGTTGACATTCAGCAAACATATGCTGGACCGACTCCCTAACTAAACAAAAAGGACACCCCTCCCCTGTGCTAGGATCGAGGTGCGCCAGATACCTGTTCGTGGCTATGATCCCATGTACAATCCTCCACTGGAGGTCGCCCGCCCGTTTTTCCACGGGGGGTTTGTACAGGGACCTCCAACAGACCTTTGGGGACGACCCCGTGCCAAAAAAATCAGTCCGCCTCGACACCTTAACATCCGCAAGCGAGCGCATGTTCTGGACCTTAACACAAACCAGGTATAAAGACTTTGTCCAAAGTGAGTCAAAACACCCCATTTGGGGCGTGTTCCAGGACAACAGCTTGCTCTGGTCCTCCTGCCATTCTTCACACGCCGGGGAGACTGCGAAGGAGGGGAAACCGAACACCATCCCATCCTCCCACTGAACGAACATTTTTGGATCATTCACAAACGTTCGATAATTCTCCGGCAAGGAGAGAAGAAGGTCTTGCAGAAGCTTCTCCAGCAATCTATGCGAGTGCGCCCCCATCAACGCTGCCAAGTGCACCGCAGGAGTCCTCAGGAGATTTCCCAGTTTTACACATCCAACATCTTTCAGCTTTGACCGCATAGTAGCATAGCAGTAACGAGAGGATGAGAGGATGAGAGGATGAGAGGACGAGAGGACGAGAGGACGAGAGGATGAGAGGATGAGAGGACGAGAGGACGAGAGGATGAGAGTTTGAGTTTCAAAACACCTTTATTTTAAAAGTGTATCAATAAAAAATAGAAATTTACATGAA
>NC_050519.1:22058980-22067507 GCF_002922805.2 Oryzias melastigma | reverse complement strand
AGAGGATGAGAGGACGGATGCCGGATCAGTAGCTAAATGAAGAAATTATAACTCCTCAGAGGCTGAAGAGCTGCCACATATTTCTCCCTTCAGCGTTTTTGATCTGAGTTTACTCTAAACCTGTTGCTGCAGTTTGATTTCCGTACAATTGTCGTTCAGCGTTTCACCAGTGAACATCAATTATTTTTCAAATGAAAAATATTTGTGGAAATCTGTGAGGAAACTGTCACTCTCTGATACACTTTAAACACAATAAAATAATGTAATATTTAATCCTAATAAAAAATCTAAAATTGTAATAATTAATGTGGAAAAAAAATCAACAGACTCCAGGAAAATCTGAATCTAAATGATAAATGAGGTAAAAAAATCTCGACTTTTAAATTATATCCTTATGTTTCTGGGTTGGAAAAATATTACACTGCAAAAAATCCATCATAAGAAAACTAAAAACAAACTTCTTTCTAGAAATGTTGCCTAACTTTGAGTCTTTTAACATGTTTTGGTAACATTTTTCTGATGGAGGACATATATGAAGATAAAATTAGCCCTAAAATTGCATTTCTGAGTATGTCTTTATTGAATCAGGAGCAGATAAAAAATGCAGTTGGAAAAAGCTTGTGGGAGTGCTACAATCATCATGACACGAGCTCCATCCTGATCATCCTCTTACAGACCAATAGATCCATGAACGTCTTTCCTTGTCTGAGCTGGAATCTGGATCTAAACTATTCAACTGGATAGTTCCAGTATTGCTCATCATTTTGTGTTGTTAGGTTGGGGGTGTGAGGGGCTGTAAGCTAGCAGGAGATTACGTAATCAGATGGATAATGGGAAGTGGGGTGGGCTTGCTCTGCACCTATGCTCTCGCCCACAGCTCATAGGAGAATTTCTGATCAACTCCTGCTGCTCTGCAGAAACTATGTCATAGAAAACAAAAAGGCTTTGATTTAGTCTCAAAACAGCATCATCATAATGAGAAGTCCACTGGGAAGGCTTTGAGAGAAGATCAGAAGAGGATCAGATTCTCCATAAGACTGTTTTTCTTACCCCATTGGCATATTTTTGATCTGAACTGACTGTGTTGTGTTTATTTCACATAACTGAGGATCGTGTGTCTGTAAAATAAGGAGAATAAACCAATAAATAAACAGAAACCATCTGCTCTATCTTTCAGCAGAAGAATATACCTGCATCAAAGAAGGTAAATTAAACTTTTATTAGAAATAGATCTGTTTTTAAAGGGCCTGTTTTTGCAGAATAGAACCTAAAGTTGAAAATCTTTTCTTATCTGGTAAATTGATCCACACTTACCTTTCACCTGATGAAATCTACACATTATCGAGGAGCATATCTAAAGTTTTTGGGGTTTTTTTGTAAGGTTTTGGTAGAAAAAAATCTATGTAAAAAATAAAGGTGTAAAAAAGTATTCATTTTATAGAAATGAATAATAATGATGATCGTTTTATCAACATATTCATTTTTACTATTATTTTATAAGTGTAAATATTTATAGCTTAAACATTTTTTTTCTTTTTAATGGTAAGGTTTTTTTTTTTTTTTTAAATCAGACAACTTTTGTATCTTGAAAGAATCACGACCACTCAGAAGATCATCATTTACCATTCCCACTAAAGGAATAAGAAAACATCACTGTGTCACAATTAAGTAAATAATTAGTTCATTTCTGAACTGAAAGCTTTTGTCTGTTTTTTCGGATCTCTTCAGAAACTGACGCTTTGGCCTTTCGTAATCTTCTGGTGTTTTCGATGGTCTTGAACGTCCTCCTGCCGACGCTGGTTTGGCTCTACATGCGGCGGAAGGAGAAGCTGTACATGGAGCAGAAGGTGAGCCAGAGTGCCAGCAGGAAAACCTCTCACACACATAATAAATCTCTCCATCCGAAGTGGTCAATTCCCAGATGACTGGAAAACTGCCCTTGTGAAACCAATTTTTAAATCGGGAGACACTCAAGAAGTTTCCAACTACAGGCCCATAAGCCTTTTACCGGTTATGTCCAAAGTCCTTGAGAAAATATTTTCTGAGCAACTCCTAAACTATCTGGAAGATAAAAATCTTTTACATCCTCTTCAGTTTGGCTTTAGACCTAACCACTCAACTGAAACAGCCACTTGCTTTCTATTAGAACAGATTAAACAATCACTGGATAAAGGAAATATTGTAGGGGCGGTATTTCTTGACTTGAAAAAGGCATTTGATACCGTAAACCACAATATCCTTCTTTCAAGACTTTCATCTTTTCATTTTTCAAAACGAGTCTTGGTTCTTGGTTCTGTGTCTTGGTTTAAATCTTATCTGCAAAAACAGGAACAATGTGTTATCATCAGTAATTGCAAATCTACACTTCATGAAATAGAAACTGGAATCCCACAGGGCACCATTCTTGGCCCTATTCTTTTCAGCTTATACATCAACAGTCTTCCAGAAGTCTGTCACGACCTTAACATACAGATGTATGCTGATGACACAGTAGTCCATGCTTCCGGTAAAAACTGTTGTACAGTCAGCCAAAAGCTAACCAATGGCTTAAAAAATATATCCACCTGGTTGGGGGAATCTTGTCTGACACTCAATACTAAAAAATCAAAGTGCATCTGTTTCTCCATAAAAAAAGCTGCAACTAACTCCTTGCATGTTTTTGTAAATGGGAAACAGATTGATCAAGTGCCAGAAGAAAAATATATTGGAGTAATCTTAGATTCCAACTTAAACTTCAAAAGCCATATCAAGAAAACATGTAAAATTATCAGGCAAAACATCACTTGATTCAAACTCATTAGAAAATGTCTGACTTCCGAATGCGCTTGGATCTTTCTAAACTCAATGATCTTTTCCCACCTGTCTTACGGATTTACTGTATGGTCACAAACACACCAAACCACACTCAAACCTGTGGAGAGACTTTACAATTGAGCTTTAAAGATTTTAGATTGGAAACCAATTGAATTCCATCACTGCCATATTTTATTAAAACACAACATTTTAACATTCTCAAATTTTATCCATTTCAATCTTTTAAAAATTATTTTTAAATGTGTTAACGAATTAGCACCTAAACCCTTAAGCACTTTAATTTATAAACTAGAGAGTTCCAGCAGACCCACTAGAGCAGCCTCAAGTGGAAACTGCAATGTTCCCTTTCGCAAAACCTCTTTTGCTCAGTCTGCTCTCTCTGTGAAGGGAACAGGACTCTGGAATTCACTTCCTGCTGATTTGAAATCTATGACCAGCTTCAGTCTTTTTAAAAAACAGACAAAGTCCTGGCTGTACCAGCAGCAGCGTTGCACACATGTGTGAGTGAGCTTTGCTTGGGTGTATGTATGCACACATGTATATGTATATGTGTGTGTACGTATATACATATATGTATATATTTATCTTCTTAACAAGTCTCTGTTTTTAAACAATTTTGTAACCAGTCACTTCATTTTCAGTCTTAGGACGATTATTTTATTGTATAAAAAGCCCATCTGGGGACAAATGCTGCAAATTAGCTCCTGCTACAAGCATGATGATATGGGCATTGGACTGCTGCTTTGCTGTATGTCTATGTTGTTATATCCGTCCCTACTAAATAAATAAATACAAATACAAAACTGGGGACAAACCCTCTCATCACATCAATCTTTTTCTAAGCTTCACATTTGGCAAGAGTCCACAGATTTACCCGCGAGCGACAAACTGTTACCTCGTGTTCAGTCACGCACATGCAGTCTGATTGTTCTCACACCTGTCAGTCAAACGTGAGGAAGAATCTGGGGCTTGAACTTCAAAGGAGAACCAGCAGAAGTTGATTCTTTGACAATTAGGAAAGTTTATCTGTAAATCAGTTAAGACAATTCCAAGTAGTTGTTCCCCTCAGATCACCTTTGCAGTCTAAGAACAGTTCCATCTGCTCCACACAGCCAAAACAAGACAATAATCTGGAGAAGAACACCGCTACAAAGTAAAATGATCTGGTCTTACTTAACGAGAAATCTTATAATAAAATATCAAAACGAGGAGGCATTCAAAAAGGAAAAATAAGCTAAAAAAAAAAAATAACCTTTACATAGAATTATTTCCAATTGAACGTTTTCCAGCCCAATAATAAGTATTTAGAAACAAATGTGTTTTTTAATTTTTTTTTTAGAATTTGGAGAACCGAATTGTAGTTTTTGTATTTCATTTGTGATAAAGAAAATGAAGTGATGAGTGGAAATGACTTATTTTAGAGCAAAATAAGAATTTGATCTTGGCATTAGTTGGTTCCTCTTAATAACAACTTGTGAAAAAAATACTAAAATAACACTTATTCTTAGAACATAAATCTACATGTTCTTTTTCAAAATAATGACAATGAATGTCATTCTAACTTATCAACATTTGTTGAACTGTAAAAAAAACATTTAAAAATTCAACCAAAAATAGATTTAGTCTTAAATCTAATGTTTCTGTTGTCAAGCATTTGGAGCAAAAGGATTTAGACTCATCCTAAAAATAATTTTATTATCTCTAGATTTTAGTTCTTAACATACGGAGAAATCTGTGTGGAATTCTTGAATTGTAACTCATTCAAAATGTTTTTTGCGTAACTGTGTGTTCTTTTTAATTGTGTATTAACGTACAAATATTTGAAAATACAAAAAAATAATTTACACATGGACAACATGAAAGTACAGCAGCTTAAAACTTACTACAAATACAAACCTTTACAAAGAACAGACGAACGCTTGTTTCGCTCACACAAAACCACATTTGCATACAAATCTGATTTGAGACTCTTTACACGTCTCCAAGATTCATGTGTGAGTGATGCGTTTAAGTGCTGCTAGAATGCTGGGTCATCGGAGTGACACTTTGAACTAAGGTTGTGAATATGAGACATTTTCTTGAACAGATATACCCGATAATTAATCTAAAAGGTCTAAACAGGTGTTTTTAAAACACGTGACACTAAAGTTTCTCATTGCTCCCTCGCCGCGGGACTCCTCCTCGAGTGCCATTTCCCAGTCCCGCTGATAGCCCTACGTCCCACGCCTGCTCGCCGTGACTGGGGGCCAGCGCTCCAGGAGGGAGAGCTCCATGCTTTCCCCGGACGAGGGAAGGGGGTGCTGCCACGAGGGAGCGCCTACTTCTGGAAGACAGATAAAAGTGTTTTAAAGATGAGGAATTTAGAGAAAAACTTGTCGAGCAAAGAAAAGTTAAAACAACTTAAAATCTGGTCAGTTGTCTAAAAACAATGTTTGAATCTTAGGGAGGATCAGATAGTTTAAGTGTGGAGTCCCTGCTGCTGGTTCCAACTGTCTGCAGCTCATTTATGGCTTTTCCCTGTTAATGTTTTTAATTCTTTTGAATCACAAGTTGCTTCACTTCAGCATCAAACCCCATTTCAGACCGTTTTTTCTGTTCTGCTGTTCTGCTGTTTGGTATTTATTCTTTGCTTTTTCTCTTTCTTTAGGTTCATCTTGATGACGTGCTGTAACACATCCTGGAGATAATCACCTTGACAGCTCGGTACAGGTAATTAACGCTTTACATCTTTATTCCACAGCTCCTTTTTTGAGCGTTCCTACTGTCACTTTGGTAAAGCCCAGCGCGGTTTCGCTGCGGCTCTTTCTTTCAAAAAATAGATGGCTCATTTTTGTCTAATCTTATAAGTTCTAAATAATAAATTGTAGGTTACATTCAAACTTGTAGAAGTTTTTCACCTGTTATCTTGTACTCTTTAACTATTATTACTTGATGAATAAAATTGTCTCTCAGTTCTAAAAATAACCCGCATTAAGTAGTCAGGTTATATATAACATCTTATATATATAAAATGTGCTTTTGTGTGTGTTTTACACGATTTGTAGACAATTTCTCATTTTTGTCTCTTAAACTTTCATAGAAAAACAAACGATTAAAGACTAACACTATGGAAGCCGATAACGGCCTGCCTTACTTTTCTTTTTTTTATCGTTTTCTCGTCATAACGAGATCCACTATCTCGTTATAATGAGAAAACAAAGCTGGTTTTCTCGTCATAACGAGTTAATCAAGAACAGAGAATGAACCGTCCCCCTTTTCCTTTCAGAGACTTCACCGCATTGAAAACACTCCACAAACGTTGTTTTTAGTCTATTTTTGATTTATTAGAACATCAGCACTGATCCATATATAATCGATTGATTAAATAGTGTCGACATGTTTTCTGAAAAACTTCTTTGTTTCCCTGAGGATTGTATAAAAAGGACAAAAGCATAGTAGCGGGTTGAGTGGCTTCTTGGGGCATCTAATGTCCGGAGTTCATTGAACGCATCGTGCGCAGATTCTTGTCGGCGCTGTGATCTGTCAATCAGCCTGTTCGGAGGTTTGGGGGGAATAAAGGGAGGAGGGGTGGTGGATGAGACGGATTGAAGGGGTTTGAGGAGACCCACTAATAAAATAATAGAAGAAAATAAACTAAAAAAAAAACACTTTTGTGGAGTGTTCTTTTGCTGTTTGTCTTGGTAACCACAAAATAAAGAGACTTAAAACAGATGAAGGGACGCTTCATTATTGATTATCTCGTTATCGTGAGAAAGCAAACCTTGTTTTCTCGTGATAACGACATATTATCTCGTTATTGCAAGAAAACGATCCAAAAAAAAAAAAAGAAAGTAAGGCAGGTCGACTTCGGCTTCTGTACAACTCAGATGAAAATCAGAAAAAAAACAGACAAAAAATTCTGTTTTAAAAAGAGCTTATTTGTGACAGAAAATGTACTTTATGCTCCGAGCTCAGAGCAAAAGGACGGGAAGGGGGGCGGGGTTGCTCCACATCAAAGGTTCTACCCAGAGGTGAATATTACTTAAGTCTTGGCGTTCTGCAAGAACCACCCATCCATCCATTTTCTTGACCGCTTCTTCCCTTTCGGGGTCGCGGGGGTGCCGGAGCCTATCCCGGCTACTGATGGGTGAAGGCGGGGTACACCCTGGACAGGTCTCCAGTCTGTCACAGGGCCTCAATCACACACCCATTCACTCTCACATTCACACCTAGGGGCAATTTAGAGTCACCAATTAACCTATGAAGCATGTTTTTGGACGGTGGGAGGAAGCCGGAGTCCCCGGTGAAAACCCACGCATGCACGGGGAGAACATGCAAACTCCACACAGAAAGGTCCCAGCCGGGAGTCGAACCGGGGCCTTCTCGCTGTGAGGCGAGAGCGCTAACCACTGCGCCACCGTGCAGCCCTGCAAGAACCATAACCTAGAAAACGACACAAGTTTTTTGGTTTTGGCTCAAAACAGAGTCCTAATAATTAAAAGACCATTAGGAACAGTAGATCAAAAGATGATTGAGTGGAACTTTAAAGATTAATGACGTCTTGTCAAGTTGAACGCGTTCTGTACAGGAGACACAGCATGAAGTTGATTGATTGATAATCCCCTGCAGCTAGTTAGAAAACAATATACTGTATACTGCGGCGCGTTCACTCGAAATCTTGGCTCAGAAAATGCACATTCAGCTCTTGATAATGATCTATTACACCTGGTTCACACTGTAGACCTTCAAACAACATCTTCACTCTGTAAAACCAGCCCATCTATCCCTCTGCATCACTAGTCTGTGTGATATACGGAGCTCTGGGGAGTTAAAAGTAAATGAGCACAGCACTGGTTATGAAAAATCACATTTTGAGAGATGCTACATTCTTTTTGTCTGTTTGCTTTTGTTTGTTGCAAAAACATAAATCATATGTATTATTAAAAAAAGAATCCAAATGTCTTAAAGGCTAAAGTGAGACCATGCAGCTCCTTCTAGGTTTTGATCAGTAGAAAACGAGCACAAATGGCTCTTTTACTGTTAAAGGTTGCCGACCCCTGAACTAGATAAATACACCATCATCACCATATAACGTTGTTGTGCTTTCATTTAACAGAAACACAACTGAACTTTTGGTCCTCTCTGCTCACAATAACCCGAACATGAGTGTATTGATTCAAACACAAGATTTTGCAGAGAAAAATTCAAAACTTAGAAAAAACGGGTGAGTTGCTGGTAGACCAGGTCTTTGAGGAGCTGATGTGGTTTCTTCTGTCAGTATTGATCCGCTCTGTTTTAGAGAAGGTTCTCTCAGGGGTCTATAGGTTTGTTGTGGAAGTGGTTCTATATGGAACTATTTTCCTGCAGACTCTACACTATTGCGTTGTAGTATCAATACAAGTGAAATGGCTCCAGGTTTTGCTCCAGATTTCCATGCTGTCCTCCATGTGTGACTGTGTGTGAAGGTGTGTACACACTGTCTGTCTTAACATGCACTACAAATCTGTTATGCAATCTTCTTTATTGGGAAAAGCTGGAGTGTGGGAATCTTAGATGTTTAAAACTCCTTCCAACATTCTAAATTGACTTTACTGTTGAGTAACAGACATGTTTGGCCATCTCTGGGTTCCAGATGTTCGGGTTTCAACCATATAACCTTCCAACCAGTAGCGGTTTTAGGCACGGGCAATACGGGCAGCTGCTCGGGGCGCCGATTCAAAGGGGGCGGCATCTC
>NC_050519.1:22048152-22058952 GCF_002922805.2 Oryzias melastigma | reverse complement strand
AAGGTTCTCTCAGGGGTCTATAGGTTTGTTGTGGAAGTGGTTCTATATGGAACTATTTTCCTGCAGACTCTACATTATTGCGTTGTAGTATCAATACAAGTGAAATGGCTCCAGGTTTTGCTCCAGATTTCCATGCTGCCCTCCATGTGTGACTGTGTGTGAAGGTGTGTACACACTGTCTGTCTTAACATGCACTACAAATCTGTTATGCAATCTTCTGTATTGGGAAAAGCTGGAGTGTGGGAATCTTAGATGTTTAAAACTCCTTCCAGCGTTCTAAATTGACTTTACTGTTGAGTAACAGACATGTTTGGCCATCTCTGGGTTCCAGATGTTCAGGTTTCAACCATATAACCTTCCAACTTAAAAGCATGCTGCTGTTTTCCTTTTGGTTTTGTTTTGACAATTTAAACTTTCTCCGTTTCATTCTTTTTTTCTGTAAAATGTCCTTTTTATTCTTTGTGACTAAGATTTTATATCATTAGATCTGAAAATGTAAAGCTTGAGACCCAACAAAGATCTTGAACTGGATAAAATAACTTTTTTTGAGGCTGAACGTGCATTTAAATGTTTAAAACCTCAAGATATTAAACTTTTCAGCCTTTCTTTAAAACTCCGTCCTGCGTGCAGTGAGCATGTCTGCTCTGTAAGCTTTTTTTCCCACCTTCCTTGTTGTCATCTGTGTGAGCCAGGCGGGCCATAGATGCTGCTCCAGCTCTCTCAGCTGAGGCAACAGCAGACGAACTCCATGCTGAGCCTCTTGATAACAGTTATTCTGGGGTGAAGAGAACAAAGCATCCCTTCATAAACCCAGCACTGCTGCAGAAACTCAGGTCAGAGTGACAGATTTGGGCAGACGTCCCACTGTCTCTTCTGCTGTCTGGTAAACAAAGCGAGGTTTGAACAGAGCACAGCCAGCAAGGGTTTACTTGAAACAGTAGTTACCCCCACCAGGCACACTGTATCGGCAAACATTCTTTCACTTGCACTCCAAATGCGATCTCATGTTACTGCATGTTGATTTGATTTTCCTTTTGACTGCACCACATCTGTGGTTTACTTGTTTTGTGTTTTACCGCGTGTGGTTGGGGTGTGGCGTCTCTACATGAAAAGCACCTGGTTTTTGCTGTTCCTGAGCCAAACATCAGTTCTTCTGCTGCTTTTACTTTGTGGCCATTAACCAAACTCTGGACCGGGACCAACATTCCTGAACTCACACAGATTTGACTGCTCCTCAAAGTTCTCACACACACACACCAGCCTTTCAAAGATTCATGTTTCATCCACTAGCAAATACAACGGGGCAAAGAAACTATTCAGTCAGCCACCAATTGTGAAAGTTCTCCCACTCAAAAAGATGAGAGAGGCCATCAGTTATAGGTAGACCTCAACCATGAGAGACAAAATAAAAAAACTAAGAAAATCACATTTTAAAGAACGTATTTGTAAATTATGGTGGAAAATAAATATTTGGTCAATAAGAAAAGTTCATCTCAGTAGTTTGGTTTATACCCCTTGTTGGTCATGAAAGGAGTCAAACATTTTCTGTTAGTCTTCCTGAGGTTTTTACAAACTTTTTCTGGTATTTTGGTCCATTCCTCCATGCAGATCTCCTCTAGAGCAGTGATGTTTGTTGCTGTTGCTGGGCAACACAGACTTTCAACTCTCTTCAAAGATTTTCTACGGGTTCTGGAGACTGGAAGCCACTCCTTCGTTACCCGGGTAATGTGTTTGGGATGATGCTGAAAGACCAGCCATGTTTCATCTTCAGTGCTGATGGAAGGAGGTTTCCACTCTAAATCTGACCACACAGGGCTCCATTCATTCTTTCCTTTACATAGATCAGTCGTCCTGGTCCCTTTGCTGAAAGCCCCAAACAATGATGTTTCCACTCCCGTGCTTTACAGTAGATATGGTGTTCTTTAGATGCAACTCAGCATTATTTCTCCTCCAAACAGTAGAGTTCTTACCAAAAAATTCTGTTCTGGTTTCATCTGCCCATAGGACATTCTCCCAATCATCTTCTGGATCATCCACCAAACTTTAGACGACCTGCACATGTACTGTCTTTAGCAGGAGGACACGTCTGCCACTGCTGGGTTTGTAGTGACTTACTGATGGTAGTCTTTGTTACTTTGGTTCCAGCTCTCTGCAGCTCATTCACTAGGTCCGTCGTGTGATTTTTGCTCACCGTTCTTGTGATCATTTTGATCTTGCCCCAGATGGAGGGAGATTATCAGTGGTCTTGTATGTCTTCCATTTACTAGTAATTGCTCCCACATTTGATTTCTTCACACCAAGCTGCTAACCTATTGCAGATTCAGTCTTCCCCGACTGGTGCAGGTCAAAAATGTTGTTTCTGGTGTCCTTAGACAGCTCTTTGGTCTTGGAATGACACAGTCAGTTCACTCTCTTTCTTAGGCTCACATAAATGAATAGAGGCTTCGTGTCTTCTCAGGAATTTTTCCTGTGCAGGACAGAGTAGCAACAGGGCTGTAAGGAGGAGCAGGAGAAAGTGGAAACGTCCACACCAACAGTCCCGACAACAACTCAGAGGTCAACCTCGTGCTACCATGTCGTAGAAAATGACCGTTTTTTTTTATTCGCCTGATCCATTTTCAGTTTATAATTTTGAAATTTAAGGTTTGGAACTGGGGTCTTCCGATTTCCCCTCTGGAAGGCAGAGATAATTTGTCAAGCAGCTTAGAAAAGAACACAGCTGCTTCCTTTGGCTCGCAGAATTAAAACTGCCTCCCAAAACAACTCCATGTTGGACGCCAATATATATAGAGACAATAGTTACCCTGATACTGAATAAATTGAAGTCAGCTGCACTTAAATCCAGTTTTAAGTTAAAAACAGGTCCGACCTTTTCAACAGGTTCAAGTATCGCAAGTTAAGCAGACAAGTATGCGTCAGACGTTTTTTTCTTTTTAGCTTCCAATTTCCCTCTTACTTTTGAAGATAGGATTTATCTTTCTATTAAAAAAAAACTGCAGTTGATTTATAATTTATTTGCACACTTGATTTTTGTAGAAACCATAGAATGTGATTTAGATTTTCTCTGAAGTGAAAACTGTCAAAGGGGAAGCTAAAAAGCTGGAGGCCAGATTCAACCTCATCTGACTTTTAAAGGAGCCATACTATGAAAAACAACTCTTTGAGCTTTAAGTGTCTTATTATGTTTATTCCTCACTCATTCAGTTCAGCGTTCAAAATTGGTGCGGTGGCATAGGAGCTTATAGGCTGTGAGGAATCTCCATGACATGTTGAGATCGATTTTGAGCGTATCCGAGAATGGTGCAAGCAGACGGGGATATCGGGAAGATGGCAGGAGAACGGGAGCAGACTATTTCCTGGTGGAGAATTGAGAGAACGGGCTGCACGGTGGCGCAGTGGTTAGCGCTCTTGCCTCACAGCGAGAAGGCCCCGGTTCAAATCCCGGCTGGGACCTTTCTGTGTGGAGTTTGCATGTTCTCCCCGTGCATGCGTGGGTTTTCACCGGGGACTCCGGCTTCCTCCCACCGTCCAAAAACATGCTTCATAGGTTGATTGGTGACTCTGAATTGCCCCTAGGTGTGAATGTGAGAGTGGATGGGTGTGTGATTGAGGCCCTGCGACAGACTGGCGACCTGTCCAGGGTGAACCCCGCCTTCACCCATCAGTAGCTGGGATAGGCTCCAGCACCCCCGCGACCCCGAAAGGGAAGAAGCGGCCAAGAAGATTGATGGATGGAAAATTGAGAGAACTGGTTTAAACGTTGATTATTGAGCCACGGCAGAAAGGTAAAGGGATCCGCATGAAAGCAGAATGAACCCATTAACATCACCATTCTGTCTGAGTCAAATTTTGGGGATAAACGCCCGAACTGCACTGTATGTATATCATTATTATTATTTAATCTTATGTTTTTCTTTTCATGGGTGACACGCTGACAAGGAGGGCTTTAGGGTGACATCATAAAGTGGGCGGTACCCTTTGGGAGCGAAGGGCAGAGCCTCAGAGATGAAATCATTTTGCTGCCTGGTTTGAAAAGAGTCATCAAAAATAACTCATATTTCACAAATAATGGATTTTTTAGTGTTCCAAAGGTAAAACATGATCATTTACATGGATATAATTAACTCTGAAAGGCTTAAGAAAATCATTGAATGGCCCCTTTAAGCTTCAGGTTTGAACTTTAGCTCGGGGAGAAGATGTAGGGATACACCTTCCATCAAACCTTTGACCGATGCCCCGCCCCCTGGCTAAGCCAATCAAAATACATCCAGAAGTCCCACCTCTTTTCAACCCCCCCCATCCCCAATAGTTATAATATAAAATGTATATAGCTGAACGAGTTGGATATGGTGGAGAGATTCCTGTAGATTTCCTAGAAATAAAACTTCCTTTGGAATCAGACTGTAAACATTAGCCTTTGAGGTTTCTGACCGGACGCTGTTCACATGAACTGCAGCAGAGGCTTTTCCAGAGACGAATCATGACAGATTTTTCTCCAGCGTACAGTATTAGTGCATTAAACCATTCTAGAACCATCAAGATACTCTGAAGCTGAGCTTCACTACATTGAAATTCTTCTTGTTTTTTTGTTTTTTTCTTGCAGATTCAACAAGAATTTAATCTTTGTCTGTAACTAACCAGCAGAACAGGAAGCTTCACATGTTCAGGGACACTCTGCTTTCCAACATGATACAACAACATGGTTCTGAGGATATCTCCAAAAGAAAAAAGAAAATATTTTTTCTTCAGATATGAAGAGGAAGAAATGGGACTAAAAAGTTACACTGACTAAACAGCTGACTGATTGAAGCGCTGAAGTGGAACAAGAAAAGCATCCGACACCTGTCTCCATCTTCTCTGCATCACCCTGGGAGCAAAGATTTCCTGGAAAATATTTCAAAGCGGGGAGCGAATGAGACTAATTTTTGAGACCCTGTTACAGCCTCCTACAGCTGTGGAGGCACACAGAAAGACAGACAGGTTTTTGCTCTGTTCCAGATGGACTGTTTTTCTTTTTGTTTGTCTGATGTCATGGGATCTCTGCCTAAAAAAAAAGACAAAAAACATTTTATGCTTGATTTTTTATATTGCACTTGTATTATTTTGTTATATGTTTCATGCCTCTAAACGAATTTGCATTTGCTGTGAAAGTCTTTTGTGAAATAATTTGTCTTTCAAAAGCTGTAAAAGCCAAACAGGACGATGAGCATCATGAATGTGGATGCTACAAATAGGAAAAATTGAAATGTTTCATTTGATTTTCTATTGCCTTTTGTGGCGTAGAGTAGCAACTTTTCCTGTAGCACTGTTTCTTAGAGCAGGGATATTCAAGTCCAGGCCTCGAGGGCCGGTGTCCTACATGTTTTCCAACCAACCTTCCATTGAAGCTCCTTATTGGCTAAACATACCTGATCCTGGAAATTAGCAGCCAATAAGGAGCTTCAATGGAAGGTTGGTTGGAAAACATGTAGGACACCGGCCCTCGAGGCCTGGACTTAAATACCCCTGTCCTAGAGGAAAGTGTGAGGTTGCCAAGGTAACGCCACTCATTCATGAAATTTACCTGCTGGTTTAAGGTGCCACAGTTACAAAAAAGATATAGAACTACTTATCAAATTGTTGTTTATTGACCCTTTTTTTGTTTTTATATCATCCAGAGATAATTTATTATTTTAAGATATATGTATGTGAATAAAAATGGTAGCTTGTTAGGTTTGTCTCCTCCTAAGGCATTCAATGTTTTTTTGTTTTTGTTGCAGCACATAAGCTTGTCATCTCTGATGTTGAAATTATTACAACAGTTTTTCATGTCAAAATAATTGTTATCTTTAAAAGCGTTTAAACAAAGATCTCAACCTCGTTAGAAATGGGAATGTGTTTATATTCTTTTTAAGCTTCCTGAACACTGGATTATCTTTTTTGTTTCTAATTTCCCTCTTTGCTGCAGCTGCTGTGCTCACATTTCATCTGTCCTCCAGTATGGTCACATGAACCATCCTCTGCATTGAGCTACTCAGTTAGCAGATTGTCAAAAAGTGATTTTAAACACTTATTGAAGTCCAGCTGGATCCGGCCCTCTGGGTAATTATATCCGGCCCACCAGATCATTTTATTTTATTCTTATTACAGTTTTTCCCAAATGCTAAAACACATTTTCTGAAGCATTTAACCAAACATCAAACACAATTTTGAAAATATAACCTAAACATACAACATTCTTCAGTCAAAACCTCACTTTGATGTCATAATAAAAACGTTGTCGTTTAACTACAGCAATCACAACACACTACACAAAAAAGCACTTGACACTGTCCACAAAAGGGTTTATAAAGTATGTTACACCCTCCAGGATTTTGTCTATTTTATTTTGTTAAATTTTGCTGTAAATCCAGATTCACATTTATTGCACTTCACCCTCTTATCTTTGTGTGGGTCAGACCAGAGGACATGGTTTACCAGCCCAAAAGTCATCTAAAACTGCCAGACCCCACAAATTACTGCCCAAAATGTTCATAAGTGGTTACAGTATTCACCTTTAGTTCTGGGTGTTTAGAGACCGGAGGCATCCGCGAACACGGAGAATCCAATGATATGTAATACTGGATTGGAAATCACGTGACATACGGCGTGACAGACATGCGACATCACTATGCATTGAGTCTTCTTGAGTAATGACTGTACGAAAAAGTACAAAAAGAACCACAAAAGAAGACGCAGTGTTTTGCAAAAACCTTGACAGCAAAATAATCCGATGCAGAGGAATCATCACAGGACAGGAATCGCATTTTAATAGAGAGAAATCCGACTGGGAACCGTGAAGTGCGTGCTAAAGTGGGTGCTAGCAACTCACGAGTATCATGCTAGTTTGGTTCTTCGATGTATGTTTTTATTAATGTTTCATGTTTTTAAACATGGCGGATGTTACTTAAGGGATAATACATGTGCATAGAAATTAATGCACGACTCGGAAGCCTGATCCCTCCGACGCGAAGCGGAGGACGGTTGCTTCCGCAAAGTGCGTTCATTCTCATAATGCACACTTCGGAGGGTATTATCCCGCTTACACCATGGTCATTTACAAAAGAAATAAATATTCAATCAATATTTAGTACTTCATTCTTGTTATGTCTTGGGTTTAGCTTCTTTTTTCACAAAAAGTTGACTACTTTATCTGTGATGCGGCTTGTTGTCACGGTTGTAACAATATGGTATATTGTTTGTTTGAGTAAATGGATCCGCCACTAGAGGGCGATAACGGTTTGTCATTGCATGTTGAAGAGCAGGAAGTGAGGCCTGTGAGTGAGGAATCCATGCTGAAGGTTTCAATAAATGCCGACCCAGTTGGGATAATACAACGAAGCTGGACTGTTTTTTTTGTGTGAAAACACGCACTTTAACATGGTGGCAGCGGTACAGAACTCTGCCCGAATTTTTTGAGTGTTTTTTGCGTCATCTGCTGCGGAGGCACCGGGGAAGACGGTGAAGTGCTAACAGTTAGCAGAACCTAGCATCGCACAAACTAGCAGGATGGATGGACTGAAAACTCCACAGACGCAGTGTCTGGACTCCCAACAACCTGTCAAAAACATGGAAGACATGGAGGGATGAGTTTCAACTTTATGTTGGATTGACGGTTGCCCCAGACGAGGAGGGTAAGAGAGTAACTCTCTTCCGTTATCTGGTGGGTGAAAGTGGTAGAGAGCTGCTGGATACGTTAATGGGGAACAGGCCGCAGTCTGACTGGAAGGTGGATGACATGACAAAGTTTAACAACTACTGCAGTCCCACGATGAATGAAACAGTGGAGCGGTATCAATTTTTCACAAGAAATCAGGGCATCAGTGAGTCCATTGATAGTTATGTGACTGAACTGAAACTGCTCACTAAAACGTGCAAATTTGGCACTTTGAGAGACTCACTCGTCCGAGACAGGATTGTATGTGGCATCAACAATGACAGCATGCGAGAAAGGCTTCTGAGAGAAAGAGCCATGACGTTGGACACTTGTATTCAACTCTGCAGAGTGGCTGAATTATCCCAGGAGAACTGCAAAGCTGGTGCAATAGAGGAAGTTCACGCTGTACACAGATCTACTCACCGTCACCAGACAAAGAGAGACAAAGAAAGCACAGTGGAAAGCAAGTGTTGTGGTGGAACGCATGAGAGGAGCAAACAAAAATGTCCATCGTTTGGGAAAAAATGCAAGAAGTGTGGCAAGGAAAACTGTAAGAGAATATTTTTGATTTAATTTTAATTTTAACCTCTGAATGAACCTAGTGGGCACATTAACACATGCCTCTGAATGTATTCTCATATGCCTAAAACAGCCTGCAGTTCGTTCGAATTCCAACGTAGGGAGTGTTTGATGTTAAGATATAGATAGCACGTTGACCCCGAGACAAATGCAGGATGCAGAGGCTTCTGCTGACCCCGAGATAAATGCTGGTTCTGTTAAGACACAGATAACAAGTTGATCCTGAGACAAATACAGGAAGCAGAGGCTTCTGTGGACCCAGAGACAAATGTAGAGAGGAGCCCTATAAAGAGGCTGCATCTTGTCAGTTCGTTGGAACCCTCTAACAGAGCTTTCCCTGCACGCTCAGGTGCACCGCGTGTATTTTTTCTGATGTTGTTATTAAACACTTGTGTTAATCTTAAGATGTGTCTGCTCTTCCATCGGATTCAACATTTTTCCACAACAGAACCACTTTGCAGCAAAGTGTAAAGCCCGCATTGACACACGAAAGAAGAAAACGGCGCACCATGTAACAGAATATGAAAGATATTTTGTGTATTAAAGATGAGGCACAAGGTGAAATTGTGAACCCTGCAAGCTCTAACAAAACGAAAGACACTAATCTGTTTGCAAACATGCTCTTAGACTAAAAGATGGTCAGATTTTAAATAGATTGTGGAGCCACATGTAACGTGTTAACTGTTGACCTACTAAACAAAGATGTAAAACTTGATGAAACAAACTCTGTGTTAGTGATGTATGATGGTAGCAAAGTGAAAACACTGGGTAAATGTAAAGTGAAGCTGAGGAACCCCAGAAACCAAAAAACTGTACCAGTTGGAGTTCCAGGTGGTAGACAAAGACAGCCCTGTGCCACTGATTGGTAAAAGTGAGGCAAGTACAGGTACACTATTAAAACATTATGACTATGCATAGCATTTTGACAAAAGAGAGGACACAAGCGTAAAATGGACCTTTGAGCAAATTAGGACTATTTTGCAGTTGTGTTCACAGGAGACGGTTGTCTGGAAGGAGAATAAAAAATGGAAGTGAACAAGAGTGTGAAGCCAGTGCAACTCCCAAAGTGACGAGTGTCTGTCGCCATGATGAAGCCACTAAAGGAGGAGCTTCAGGATTTGGAGCAGAGAGATATTATCACCCCAGTCGACTGTAGCACTGATTGGATCAGTAGCATGGTGGTTGTGCAAAAGCAGAACGGTAAACCCAGAGTTTGCATTGATCCAAAGCCCTTGAAGAAGGCACTCAAAAGAAGTCACTTTCCATTGTCAACTATTGAGGATTTACTTCCAGACATGTCTAAGGCAAAAGTGTTTACAGTTTGTGACGTTAGAATGGATTTTGTAATGTGAAGCTTGCAGAGGAGTCAAGTTACCTGACTACCTTTTCCACTCCATTTGGGCGCTACAGATGGCTTAGAATGCCCATGGGGATTAGACCGGCACCTGAGGTTTTCCAGGGAAAACTGACCCAAGCTCTGCATGGGCTGCCAGACCTGTACATTATTGCTGATGATGTGCTTCTTACAGGCCAAGGTAAAAGCCAGGAAGCAGCCATCCAGCACCATGATGCAAAGTTGAGGCAATTTCTGGAACGATGCAAACAAAAAAAGCATCAAACTGAACCCAGAAAAGTTCGAACTGAGTGCACGTACATTGGACATCGCCTCACAGCGAATGGACTTAAAATCGACCCAGACAAGATGCGTGCCATTGAAGAAATGCTGAGGCCCACAGATGTGAAGGTAGTACAAAGACAGCCAGGCATGGCTAATTATCTGGCTAAGTTTTTCCCACATCTTTCCAACCAATGTGCAGTGTTAAGACAGTTGACCCATAAAGACACAGAATGGGAATGGACAGAGCAACATGAAAATGCGTTTGAGAAACTTAAACAGACCATTACAGATGCTCCTACCCTGAAGTACTACAGCCCGGAGGATGATCTGGTGGTGCAATGTGACACATTAGACTCAGGTTTGGGTGATGCACTCCTTCAGAAGGGTAAGCCCATCGCATATGCAAGCAGAGCACTCACGCAAACAGAACGCGGTTATGCTCAAAATGAGAAGGAGTTTTTAGCTATGGTTTTCAATGTCGAGAAGTTTCATCAGTACACCTATGGTCGCAAAGTCACCGTCCAATCTGACCATAAGCCTTTAGAGACCATAGTTGGAAAACCACTGTTAACCGCACAAAAGAGACTCCAAAGAATGATGCTACGCATTTAGAAATATGACCTGAATGTTGTGTATGTCCCAGGCAAAGACATGTTACTGGCAGACACGTTGAGCAGAGCATATCTCCCAGAAAGTGCACACCACTTTGCCAAGACTAACTGTCAGAGTCAGCAACTCCCTGGTAAAGGCTGCCTAACCAAAACTACAGTCCAACCCCAAACTGACAAAACAAAATTGCTGAGGTCAAAAAGGGTAAAAGAGACCAAAACAAAATCAATACCACACAAACTAAAACCCAGCCTGCTGCTCTGCTCCCTGCCTGGCCTGGTGTGGCCTCCTCTGTCTGAAGTAGACAGCTGGTGGCAAT
>NC_050519.1:22042983-22048052 GCF_002922805.2 Oryzias melastigma | reverse complement strand
GACCTTAACATCCTTACCCAGGATGCTAGGGCTGCAGTCCTGTGCCCTTCTTTCTGAAGTCGATAACCATCTCTCTAGTTTTATCAACATTCAGCAGCAGCTGATTTTCTCCGGAGCACTCCACAAATCTGTCCATCAGCCCCCTGTACTCCTCCTCCTCCTGTCCTCCGCTTATACACCCAACAACTCAGAGTCATCAGAAAACTTCTGTAAGTGCCATGATGAAAGTAATTAGGATTTTATTCTTTTAATTTGTGCTAATGCTAACGCTAGCATTGGCTTTGGCTATGAGACGTGGAGCTGCGGAATATCTTTTCTCACCAGTTAAAAGTTGCCTAAAATTCAGTTTTCACATTATCATTGTAAACAGAGCAAAAGTCAGACAATTTCAGAGTGTCTGAGATTAAAGTCAAACTCATTACAGTTCTAATGTTTTCTACTGCGGTCAGTGAGCTGCTGTTAGCTCAGCCGTGGTTCTAACATCACTCCTCTTTGATTTTGATCTTAACTGTGACTGATCTCTGGGAAAATAGAGGTAAAAAATGTTAATTAATTTAAAACTGTCGCCAAAAATATGAACGTGACTATTTCCATGTAATGTTCTAAAATACATTCACCCAGAGATTATGTTTTTTACTTGCCTGCTCTTATTTTGAAAGCTGAAAATAAGTGGTTCTATAGCTGCTCTGAACATTTTCACTGAACCAAACCATTCCAGTTTTTACAATTAAATATTCTGTACAACAGCAAGTAAATTTATCCTGGGAAGCGATGTGTATCTTTGCTGCAGGTATTAAATGTGGCCAACATGAATTTTTATCGGCTTTTGTGGTGATTGCACTTAAAATACGTGCAAATAATATCAGCCAAAAATAGAACCCATTAGAAAAATATTTGCTCAAATGAAAGGTCGATATTTTTAAATAAAACCTCAAATATTAAAGGATTATTCAATTTTATATTTTGATTTGTGAACGATCTAAGACAGGAAAGGAAAACACAGTTCTGCAGAACATTCATAAAATAAATATTGTACATTTTTTCTGTTGGAATTGATAAGGCTACCTTTCATTATTTACTTAAAATTGTGTCAAACAGCGTTCAGCTGGGAGTCACTACAAGTCACTATTGGCATTTTGTCTGATTTTGCTGTGAAAAGGGTCTATTAAAAAAATGGGCAGCTGAAGGTTTTTCTGGATTTGCTCTTTTCTTAGCACTGATTCTATATAAAGAACTGGACAGAGCTGCTATGACATCACCCATAGAAAATGCATGTCCTCTGGCTCCAGCAAAATGAAGCCAATTTAGTCGCCATTTTTCAATGATACTGACATCGCCATGTTGGGGTCAGACAACAGTGATTGGTCTCAGTTATCGTTTCTACGGCAACTACTATTGCCAAATAGGAGTAAGCTTGTTGGAAGCCCACACCCCTCCCAATGAAAGCAGGCTTGGGAGAATAGATCAATCAGACATTCCAAACATTAGAAGTGGGCCAGCGGGCACCACATGTTTTTATAGAGGCATCTGATTGGTCAATTTAGAACTTGAATGACTAGCAATAAAGAAAATATAGTATGAAAAAAAATGAGGATTATCAAAAACATGTTAAAATGCTTTTAGATCAAGAATGTTTATTCTGATCTGTGCATGCTCAGGGAGAACATGCAAACTCCACACAGAAAGGTCCCAGCTTGGATTTGAACCGGGGCCTTCTGTGAGGCAAGAGCGCTAACCACTGCGGGATTTTGGTTTCTTAGAGCCAGCAGGTACTTTCTGTTTGGAACACCAGGTGGGAGGAGTCACTTAACTTAGTTTTCTTATGCTGTCAATGTCCAGGGCACCGTCTCTACTGCACTTCACCTGAGTTCAGAGCACCTGGATGGGAGGAATGCACATGTGGTGATGCATCTTAGAATTTTAACAGATCTTAGTCTGCGGAGGTAAACAAAAGCGTCTCAGAGATGATCTCCATCAGCAATGGATACCCCCACCCCCCTCCAAGACTATGTTCTGAGTTAACAAGTGTTCACATTAATAACACACAACCGCTGTTTCAGGCCTACTGCAGTTTACCAGGTCCAATTTGCTGACAGTCGAGGGAATATCGCCACAAATGTGAGTCTTTGTAGATCTGGAGAAAGCTAGTGGAGTTTTGTAAAACCAATAACCTGGTTCTCATTGACACACAAAAAAAATAATATTGTTGAATTCAGGAAACACAAGCCTTCTCATTACTCATTATGTGACAATTTGAGGGTTTGTAAGGGGGGGCCGAGGGGGGAGGGGGTGGATGAGAAGCAGTGTGACAGCTACTGACTGTAGATGAGAACTGGACTGAATGACCCCGCCCCCTCACATTCCAAACAGGAAGTACATGCTGGCTCCAAAAGGTCATAATCCCATAGACTTCTATAGAGAAAATAACAGCTATCACTCAGTCATCATATTTGCGTGTAAACCACGTATCAAAGTCGAGGCCCAGGTCCGGATCTGGCCATCCAGCCCTCCAGGTCATTTTATTATATTGAATTTTCAGTCTAACACTCATCTAAAGTTAAAACTGCTTTCATATTAAACCACTTTTATTCATCACACCAAATTATGGCTTGCATTCACCATGATTGAATTGTTTAAACTCAATGTCTCAAACAAACTTTCACAAGAATTGGTATAGTCCAAAGCTGAGCGGATGCGATGCTAAGGGGTAGTTGGTGTCAGAGGATGCTAGCTTGTCTATTTTTCTGAGTGCAATAAAATATAAAGGACAAAACCATCCGGTGCCTAATTTAGAAAAAGAGGAAGGACGACTAAGAGAGATGTGGAAAGGACAAAGGTATGATATAACTTTATTTAAACATGCACAATAATATATACAAAGTTAGGCTAAGGCTATTGTTAGCCTGAACTTTTCATTTTTAGTTCATTCAAACTACATTTGTACATTAAGCTAATTAAACACAAATTAATATTTGCTCATATCCAACCAATTTCAGTTAATTCCTTTACTCGAGCTTTCACTAAAACAGCATAACAGGAATGATGTCTTTCCGTCACACTATTTAGGTATCATTCAGGACTTTGTTTTTTATTTGTTAGTATTTTNATTAGGGGAGGATCTCCACAGCTGCCTTCAGTATTAAACATTCCTTCATTTTAAAGTCTTACTTCTTTAAATAAATGGAGTGAGTGCCTTAAACGTTCTGCTGAGTAAACCTTACAATGTGCTTTTGACACACACCATATACGACAATAGGCTGAACATAACGGTAACCAACAAGCCATCATTTATCAGATCGGATTTTATCTGAGATTTTAGAAGATCAGGGATACATTCCCCACATCTGTCATCAAGACATATTTGTGTCTCACTTCATTTTGCTTTTCTTTCAGGTAAGATTCTGATTTTGCGCGTAGACCTGTATTCTGTAGATAGCGGGCAAACATAAGGTGTATTTATTTGGCTCTGTCTATGTTAACGTGCAATTTTTTTTGAAAGCCGTCGCATTGTTTCTCTGCTAAATTTCTTTTGTTGCCCAATGTACTATTTATACTTTATGGACAGAATGACAAATAAAAATGGTTTTCAGTCCAACATTGTTTTTATCCCTCTGTTGGGTCCTCATTGGGATACTTTAAAGCGGGGAGTCGAACTCAAGGGGCCACAATCCAAAATTTCGGACAGCACTACAACATGGAACATGGCGGATGGCAGAGCAGCAGCGGTGAGTCCAGATGAGAATTNACCGGCACAATGAGACCCTGGCTTGGGCCCCTCGTGGCTACATTATGATGTTTATTTTTTTATCCGTTATAGGGGGTGAACATGGCGGATGGCAGAGCAGCAGATGGCAGAGCAGCAGCGGTGAGTCCAGATGAGAATTCAAGACAAAAAGCAAATATGACCAATGATCTGGACTCACGGATTCTGGGTCAAACCTCGGCAATCATCACTGACCTTAAAGAAGACATCCGTCGCCTAAAAGCCGAGCTGGAGATGAAAGACGCTCTTCTCTCAAAGTTTATGGAGGTCTCCTTTGTGCAGTCCAAGCGGCTAACCTCGCTCAGCGCCGCTCTCCAGGACACAGCTCCGTGGGATCCATCCACCTGCCCGCGGCCTTCTTCCTTCTCCACTCCCAAACAAAGGTCCCTGGATGAAGACGTGGTGGTCCGATTGCCCAGAAGAAGCTTTGATGAGACTCAAAAGCCAGTTCCGCTGAGTCTCTCAAACCGCTTCGCCAGTCTGGCTGTGGATTCTCCAGGTCCTCCTGCAGCGAACACAGCGGCGTTGTTTCCACCTGATCTGGGCTCTATCGTCGACTTTCCCGCTCTTCAGAAAGAGGCCGCGGAGATCCCGGTGGAACACGGAAGGACCGCGGCGAGCAGCGACCCGGCTCGAGCACCGAGGATTACCACGAAAGCCTCGTCCGCTCCTGACAGGCATTACAAGCTGGACCTCCCCGCATCCTCCTGGCCAACAACATCTTCCTCAACATCTTCCTCCCGCCGTCGGATCCTGAAGGAGGCTGTCCGGTTCCACTCTAGCGGGGCCCGCGCCCCGCCACCATCGCAGACGGCAGACCGACATCAAGGTGAGGCTGCCGCCGCGGTCATGCGGGTCCGCTCCGCTCCACCGTCAGACACCGCTGCCGTCTCACCTGTCGGCGTTTCACCTGCGCCCGTGCCTCCCCCTCCTCTATTTGCCCCGACGACAGCGATAGTCGGGGATTCCATTATAAGGAAGGTCCGCTTTTTTAACGCGGTGACTCACTGTTTCCCCGGAGCCACAGCGCTCGACATCCTGGAGAAACTTCCAAACCTGCTGTGCTCCTTCCCTTCCTCAGTCAGGAGACTGATTTTACACATCGGTTTTAATGACACTTCTTATCGTGAGTCTGAAACGACCAAGAAGGCCTTTTATGAACTTTTTAATTTTTTAAAATTACACCCATTGACTGTTTTTATTTCGGGACCCCTCCCCTCCCTCTCCCGCGGCCAGGGCTGTTTGAGCAGGCTGCTGAGTCTGAGCACCTGGCTCCAGTCTGCATGTGGCCAGAGCGGATTTATTT
>NC_050519.1:22041289-22042351 GCF_002922805.2 Oryzias melastigma | reverse complement strand
GCAGCTGGAGAAGAACGTCAACCAGGCTCTGCTGGACCTGCACAAAATGGCCTCTGACCGCACAGACCCTCATGTAGGTTTACTTTGGCTCTCTAACATTTTGCATTTCTCTTTTAAACGTTTGTTGAAACTTGTGTTTGTGTCTCCAGCTATGTGACTTCCTGGAGTCTCACTACCTGAACGAACAGGTGGAGTCCATCAAGAAGCTTGGTGACCACATCACCAACCTCACCCGCATGGATGCTCACACCAACAAGATGGCAGAGTATCTGTTTGACAAGCACACCCTGGGCAGCAAGAGCTAAAGAGCCTGGAGGAACATTCCAGATGCAGACCTTAAACCTTTCTGCTCTGCCTGCTGGAAGATTGGGAAATGTCTGAAATCTGTTTGATTCTGTCATGACTCTGATTCACCTTGATGGTTTGTCTGGGTTGACTTTTAACCTGAATAAACATTTAAAGCTGTGTTCTTGTTTTTGTTTTTATTTTAAGACACATCGGTGCAAAAAAAGCCCATGTGTCAATCACAGAGTTTAAACTAAGAAGAGAAAACAATTCAGAATCCATTCAGAACAAAAGTATACCAACAAGTTCACCACAATGCTTTGTAATATCTTCCTTGGTAAATGGTAAATGGCGTATACTTGTATAGCGCTTTCTACCCTCCTCCGAAGGCCCAGAGCGCTTCACAGTCACTGACCCATTCACCCATTCACACACACATTCACACACTGACCAAACATTGGCGCCAACCTCCCACCAGAGACAATTCAGGGTTAGGTGTCTTGCTCAAGGACACTTCGACACATGGGCGGGCAAAGCGGGAATCGAACCCCCAATCTTCAAATCAGGAGTCGACCGATCAGGATGTCTCCTTAGACATTTATCACTGAAAACAGAAAAAATCTAAATGTGTCCCACTCCAGTCATCTTTGAATCTTTGTCAAAGTGTTCCTGCTCTGTTAATGATCATTTTACTGTTTTCTGTCAAAATTAAAAAAACTGAGTCATTTTCATGGACATAGTTTCTGCAGAGTAGTAATCATCTAGAAACTTACCTCT
>NC_050519.1:22033071-22040370 GCF_002922805.2 Oryzias melastigma | reverse complement strand
GGTGCTATCACAACAACACCCCCCCCCCTCCACCACCAACATCTAACAATATAAAAAAACTGTGGTAATAAAAAATTACTAAGATTTACAAGAAGGATCGTGAAAAGTTACATTAAATCAAATTGAAGAATAGAACAGGAGATAAACATTTACAAGATAAAACTCGATTAGAACAGGAGGGAAACCCACACCGTTCCTTTCTCATTTTCTCTGTCAGAATCCGTTTGTTTAGACTGGAGTGTCGGGGTAGGGGGGTGCTATCCCAAAAACAACCCCCCCTAGAATCCGTTTGCTGGAGGAAGGCTTTTTTCATCCAAAGCTGTGGTCAGAGGTCCACTTAGTCTTTTTTTTTAGACTTTTTAAATAGTTTCATGAACTTCTGACTAACAGTTTTCTTTAGAGGCTTCTGTTTCAGCTCTTCCACCTGCTGCTGGATCTGATCCAGCTGGACCGTGAAAGCCTCTTCCAAGTCACTGATGGAGGTCTCTTTCTTCTTGATGACCTCCTTTAAGTGATTAATTTCTTGAGAGAGGCTGGACTTGTCTTTGAGCCTCTGCTGCTTCTGCTCGTCTAGGTCCTTCTGGACCTGGACCAAAGCAGCTCTCAGTTTGGTGGACTCTTCTACCTCCAGGTCAAAGCTGAGCTTGGCATGATTGGTCTGGATCCTCTCTTCCTTAACCTGTTCTTCCATCTGGTGTAACTGCTGTCCCAGGTCAAAGTTTTTCTTGCGGTAGGCCTTTTTGACCTCCTCAAGATGTTTCTCTCGCTGGTCCAGCTTTTCCTTCCAGATGATTTCAGAACTGCTTATGGTTCTGTCTTTTTCTCGGATGGTTTCTTTTAAGGTGTCCACGCGCTTGTCGATATCGCTAAGCAAATCCAAGAGAGTCTTTTCTGCTCTTTGACTTGCAGCAACACCTTCCTCGTGAACTCTCCTCAGTTCAGCCATCTCTTGGTTAAGGGAGGAGTTCTTTCTCTGCCATTCGTCTCTTTCTTTTGCCAGCTGCTTTTGTGCTTCTGTTAGTGCCAGCTGATGGTGATGCAGATAATGGCTCCTCTGCATTTCCAGCTCCTGGCTCTGTTTCTGTAATGCCACTCTTAAGGTGACAATAGAAGCGTGTGCACAGGCAGTTTCTTGCTTCTGCTGGACTAAGTGTCTCTCTGCTTCATTGGCTCTGGCTGTCTCTATGTTGAGGTTTGTTTCCAACTGAGATATTGTTCTTGTGATTTCCAGTTGTTCCACCTGTTGCTGATTTTCCTGAGCGGCCTTTAGTTGAGCAATTTCTTGGATGAAGTGTTCCTTCTCCATTTCCATCTCCTCCTTCTTCTCCTGAAATGCTCTTCCTAATTGAACCATTGCAGCTTGTGCGGAGTCATGTTGCTGCACTTTTTCAGCTGCAAGGCTCTCTGCTTTGTTGGCCCTGGTCGTCTCTTCTTTGAGAGTTGTTTCCAGCTGAGAAATGGTGCTGGTGAGCTCTAAATGTTGCTGCTGTTGCTGCTGTTGCCACTGCTGCTTTTCCTCTTTGAGGAGCCTCAAAGAGGTTTTAGCTTTCACACAAAGTTCTTTCTCCTGTCTCATCCGTTCCTCAAAGTGATCAGCTTTCAGGTTAGCATCTTCCAGCAGCTGATCTTTCTGCTGGAGAAGCTGCTTCAGCCGCTGAAGTTCATCTTTCAGGGCAGTGATGTCTACTTGAGGTGCTTGTGTACGTCTGGATGGTTCCATGATACAAAGTCTTCTGGCTCCTAATCAGTTAATAACTGTTGTTGGTAACCGAAGGTTCGATGTGATCGCCGAGAGGTCTGTGCGAAAGTGCCTGAGTCTGAATCGTTGGTCCTATTTATAAACTTTTAACGATGATGTCAAATGACAAGAGGAACACGTCAACCAATGATATCATTGCTTGATGATGACATGATGATGACATCATCAAGTCATTTGTCTTTGATGTCTCAGTGACCTCACTGGTAGTGTGACACCAATTGAAATGATGCAATCAGCTTTGTGATTGCATCATTTCATGGAGAAAACACACAACACACACAACACACACAGACAACATACACTATACAACATACACTATACGACATACACTATACAACACACACTATACAACACACACTATACAACATACACTATACAACACACACTCCACACATCATACAACACGGAGCACATTCACCTCCACACATGAAGACAGAAGAACTTTACTAATTCTTCTTCTGTTCAGGGAAAACCAGACAGTACAAACGTATGACTGTTTGTCAGGTTAAAGCTGAGGATGGAACAGAGAGAAACTGTTGTCTTCCCTCCATTCATCTGGCCAGATGATCTTTTTTTTCCTGCAATTTCACAGAATGAATCTCTTGATTCCTTTCTCGTCTTCTTTCCAGTCGTACTTGCAGCTTGANATTGCATCATTTCATGGAGAAAACACACAACACACACAGACAACACACACTATACAACACACACAGACAACACACACTATACAACATACACTATACAACACACACTATACAACACACACACACACTATACAACACACACTATACAACACACACACAAACTATACAACACACACTCCACACATCATACAACACGGAGCACATTCACCTCCACACATGAAGACAGAAGAACTTTACTAATTCTTCTTCTGTTCAGGGAAAACCAGACAGTACAAACGTATGACTGTTTGTCAGGTTAAAGCTGAGGATGGAACAGAGAGAAACTTTTGACTTCCCTCCATTCATCTGACCAGATGATCTTTTTTTTTTTGCAATTTCACAGAATGAATCTCTTGATTCCTTTCTCGTCTTCTTTCCAGTCGTACCTGCAGCTTGAATGAGGATCAACACAACTTTTCCAAGACCTGCAGGTGTGAATTCATGGATCAGTTCATCAAAAAACGCCTCGTTCCACCTGATGCTCCTCCTCCTCCTCACCTGCATCTTCACATCCTTCTCCTGCAGCTCTTCATTGTCCCTGGACAGTCTCACTTTGAGTTGCTCCTTCTCCACCCCCCGGGGTGTTGTCTGAACAGCTGTTGGCGGTTGTTCCTCGAGGCCGCCATCCTCTCTTCAGTGGCCAGGAGCTGCTCGGGGTCATTGAGCCCTTTCTCAAAGCAGTGTCTCCTCGTACTTTTTGCTTCAGGATGCACCACTTTCCCCGTACCTCCTTGATATTGTTCTGTGGATCCTGGTTGAACTGTAGTATCACCATATGCCGATGTCTGTCTCTTTTCAGCTGCTGGTTTTCAGTCCTGACCTCAGTCGGGACCCTCGGCCATCCAGACGGCCGAGGGTCCCGAGGAGGATCCGGACGCTGCCTATTCACCGGAGGTTCCTCTTGGGCTGCTGGTCTCATCTCCGGCTCCTTGGCTCTCTGCAACAGAAATGAAAGCAGGTGAATGATGAGATCCAGTTACTATAGCAACAGGACCACCACAGAAACCTCTGGAACATCAGGGCTTTGTGTGCTGTTTGCCCAGAATTCTCATTTTGGTATCAGTGAAACATATCAGACTCTTTGAGATGTTGAATGTCAGACAGATGTTGTCATGGTTACCTTCTGGGGCCTCCTTGATGAACCTCTCCGCTCCACATAGGATGGGGTCATTCCATTTAAGGTCTTATATGGATTTTGAACTTGATCTGATCCTGATCCGGCCCTTCTGTCATATTTTAAAACCATCCATCCATCCATCCATCTTCTTGACCGCTTCTTCCCTTTCGGGGTCGCGGGGCGCCGGAGCCTATCCCGACTACTGAAGGGCGAAGGCGGGGTACACCCTGGACAGGTCGCCAGTCTGTCTCAGGGCCTCAATCACACACCCATACACTCTCACATTCACACCTAGGGACAATTTAGAGTCACCAATGAACCTATGAAGCATGTTTTTGGACGGTGGGAGGAAGCCGGAGTCCCCGGTGAAAACCCACGCATGCACGGGGAGAACATGCAAACTCCACACAGAAAGGTCCCAGCCTGGATTCGAACCGGGGCCTTCTCGCTGTGAGGCGAGAGCGCTAACCACTCGCGCCAGCGTGCAGCCCTATTTTAAAACCCTTTGTGTAAAAGTTTGCTCACTTTGGTTAAACTGTTGTGATTTCTGGAATAATGAGTTATTCACTCCTTTGTTTAACAGCTGACATCATATTCATATACAAACACACACACTGTTGTGTTTACACATTTGTAAGCTCACACTATGTGTCACATATTTGTTGGAATCATTTCCCAGAATTCTCTCTGACTTTTTCTTAAAGGGACACAATTGTTTCTTTTCATTTACTGTCTGAAGCTTCCATAACTTCACCACAAGATGGCGCCACTCATCCAGAAGTCCTCTGAACAACTTCAGTTCAAGTGTCATAAAAGCAGTGTCCAGCCATGCAAATGTCTTTTCCTGAAAGTCCACATTTCTCTGCAATAGTTACTGATGAATATATGTCACTATTCTGTAGGTGGACGTAAGTCCAGACTTTGATCTTCAGTTTAGAACTGACTAAAGAAATCTTGGGCTTTAATACTGATAACTGGTTTTGTGTATTTGTGATATTTCGTGTATATAAGAGTTAAATCCGATTGAAATCAGACAGAAATAAACCTTTCGAGGTTAATTTTAGCGGTGAACAGGCAGAGGCATGTTGCTGCAGGGTGACGCGTTGCCTGCTGAATGGTTGCTGAACACATGCCCACATGTTCAGACACACAGCCAGCTTTAAATAGCAGAGAAAGAAAGAGACGGCTTCAATGTAACCATTAATAAAAGATGTTTTGAAGGCAGCTTCATGGATGCACGCACACATTTGCACACACACTCTGTTCAGTGTTCCATTAGAGGAAGCTGTATTGGCTTTATTTTTTTGTGTGGGACGGCACTGGCAGGACCCCCCCCCCCCTCTCCACACACACAATTACAGAAACACCCAAACTTGCATCGAATTGCACCCATTTTACCAAGATCTCAGCTGAATGGTCTTCTGAGATGTATTCATTCCTTTCACACTGATAAGAGGCGTCAAACATCTCCACAGAGCATCTCTGCCAGTGTCTCTGAATGTGTAATTACAGAGTATCCCAGTGACTCAGTTCTCATTGACAAAACACTCGTCTCCTTCTGTGCAGATAATGTTGGTGACGACGAACAGTCTGCACGTTTCTCTGCTTTCCTGCTCCCCACAGTCCTGACTGTCAGATTTGAAGGTTTTACTGAACTACAGGAGGAATGTGTGTCTGCACCGACTTTCATTCACTCTGTATCTCCGTTTACAAGCTTCTATGTCAGGAGTGTCAAACGCAATCGTACAAGGGGTCGAAATTCAAAACACACCTTAGGTCGCGGGCTGAACAGGATAAACATTTATTGAACATTCTAAAACTACATTTTAAAACTTTAAAACTGTAACTTTTTAACATAATTATGAACTAGATATACAGCATTACCTGTGATAATGCTGGTGTGAATGCTGTAAGCTGAATTTGGCTGTTGAAGATGCTAGTGCTGATAGATGAAGATGCTGAAATTGAAACGCTGATGCTGATAGCGGATCACGAAAGCTAATAGCTGAATAGCTAAAGTGAATAGGTAAAATATTAGCAAAATGCCAAATTAGCCTAAAAACATTTTAAAAAATAGGTTTGCCAAAGCAGCTAGCATGTAGCTGAAAAAATAGTTCAACTTCAAAAAAGCCTGAAAAACTTTACAAAAGTCTAAATTAGCCAAAACAGCTAGCATGTAGCTGAAATACTAGCTAAACTCCAAAATAGCCTAAAACATCTTAGTAGTTGCCAAAATAGTCCAAAAAGCTAGCAGAATGCCAACTTTCACAACTTTAAAACTCAAACTTTTTAACATAATTATAAATAATAAAAGGGAAGGATTATTTTTCCAGAATAAATCAACTTAAACCTTAAATAACTTCCAATGTTTTACTCTCCATAAAAATATGTTTTATCTTTGACACATGAGCATTAAACAGTTCCGTCCCGTACCTCTTGAGGGCCCCATCCATTGTAGGTCCATGGAAAAATAGAACGGGACGGTTGGGCCGTTTTTCTTTTTTACGCCATTATTCTTCAACATTAAGGTCCTGTTATACACGTTGTACAGAAAGTAAAGCAAGAAAACAACGAGCTGCCGGATGTTGATGCTTTTCTAGTCGTGCTACAACGGACCGCTCAGTGGAAACTATGCTTTGGAACTGTAGTGGAGAAGGGAGACTGTAGCCCACCCATGGCAGGAAAGCCTTGCTTTCACTGAGCGGTCCGGTAAGGAGTAGTATGGTACGGTCAGGTTAAGCGTTTCCACTCAGTTAAGCCTCACTTATACTGAGTGGTTTGTTTTCAGGGCGCATGCGTGTTGTAGACCGCTAGCGTGTTATTGTAGTGCTACAACTAGAAAAGCAACAACAACGTAGGTCATCCAACAGCTTGTTTTTCTTACTTTATTTTTTGTACATCGAGTAGAACAGGAATGTATTGGTTGTGGGCGGCTCAGAAAAATACCGGCATAAAGAGGAGAACAGAATCGCTAGCTTAGCGCTATGTTGGTGCACTTTAATGTCGTCATCAATTCCAGCCAATCAACGGGTAGCAACCAAGGCTCCGCCCCTACCGTCCCATTCTATTTTTCTATGGATCTACAACAGATGGGGGCTCTCGGGGCAGAACTTTTAATGGGTCCGTTTAACAACGCAAACTCTCAAAATACTGGTTCAAACCGGATCCTACCATACTGGACCGCTCAGTGGAAACGAGTCTTTACTGCGTCACAAACTCAAGCTTTTTCAGACGTCCAGTTTTCATCTGATCCAACATGATTTGAATAAAAAATACTCAGAAGTGTAGTTTTTAATGTTCCAATATTTTATAAATGTCTTCCAGTATGAGAAAAATGTGAAAGGAACATGCTAAAAACACCAAAAACACATTTTTCATGGGAGTGGCTCTTCAAATAGCTTTTAGGTTTTTTACACCAATCCATTTATCACTGTGTTCAGTGATGTCATTTCCAGTCAAAACTGCAGTTTGAAACCATACATTGCCTCATCCATGCTTTCTTCCAAGTCCTTTGGCTTTTGCAGGAAAGCAGATTAAAACAAAGCTGAATTCATTTTCAAACTGGCAAAAAGTCGTTAAAGTTCATGTTCTTTTTTATACTAAATATTTTACTGAACATTTTAACTTACACAAAATGGGTGGTGCTGAGTTTAGAAAAAAATCATTTAATTTATCTAAGTAAACACTCAATTGGAAAATTGATTTTTTTTTCAACTTAAGGGCCAAAAAACAGATTTTCT
>NC_050519.1:22027439-22033040 GCF_002922805.2 Oryzias melastigma | reverse complement strand
CCTGTTGTTCAGATTGAAGCTTCTCATATCCAAACATAACTGATTTAGGTAAATACATTTGTTATCATGTTTATGTCAAATTGTGCATAAATAGAATTATGAAACAGCATCAAAGTCAAATTGGTTCAGGATGTTGCAGAGATATCCAGCCCTACAGAGAATGTTCATCTTATCAGTGATGGCGTCAGAAAGGCTAGAAATTCAATTTAGAGCTATATTGATTTTATCCTGACTATTAAATAAATCATCAGTACCAACTGTCTAATCAGGACCCATATGGTCTGGTTAATGAAGATTTGTGACATTTTCTGAATCATTCCTAATCCTTGGGCCCAGAAGTGTGTTTAAAGTTTAATGCCTTCATCATTTGACTCTGAGCTGCATCCGTTTCTAAAGGTGGATGCAGGTCAAGAGGATCCAGCTGTGCTCCTTGTTGACAAAGTTGCTCCAACTTCATCAACTATAAACACAATTAATCCCCACCATATTCTGATTCATATATTTAGTTTTGATCATTTAAAATATCTCTAAAAAGCTGCAAACTTTATGTTGAAGTTTAAATTCCACTTTCCCATCGCCGCGCTCTTCCAGAGAATAAAGGCTTGCTTACAGCAGTTGGGCTGTGCCAGAATCCATCCGGCCCTGGCGTTTGGCTCTGTTGGTCGTTGTGATCTCTCCGGTGCCGCCCTGAGGGCTCTGGCCCCCGGCTCGCCCTGCAGATGCATCCCGTGGCAACGGGCCGTGGGCGCAACAACCAGATAGTGGTGCTGTTGTAACAGGAAGAGATCAGATTTTTGGGAGGAATCACACAAAATGAGTTTCTTTCAGGGCTGCACGGTGGTGCAGTGGTTAGCACTCTCACCTCAATGCAAGAAGAACCTGGTTCAAATCCTGGTTGGATGTTACACTCATGCATGCGTGAGTTTTCTCTGCGAACTCCGGCTTCCTCCCACTGTCCAGAAACATACTACATTGGTTGATTTGCTATTCCGAAGCATGTGTCAAAGTCGAGGCCCGGGGGCCGGATCCGGCCCTCCAGATCATTCTATCTTACTGTTATTAATTGCCCAATGTTATGTTGTCCTCATTTCTAACTTGTATAATTTTGACAAAATACATGGAGAATAAAATATTGAAAGTTATTTAAGGTTTAAGTTGATTTATTCTGGAATAATATTCCTGCCATTTTTATTATTCATAATTATGTTAAAAAGTTACAGTTCGACTTTTTCATTCTGTTATCCTTTTTACTATTTTTGTATTTACTATGATTTTTAGGATATTTTAGAATTTAGTTAATATTTCAGCTACATGCTAGCTGTTTTGGCTAATTTAGGCTTTTTTTTAAATAGTTTTTAGGGTGTTTTAGGGTTTCTAATATTTGCACACTAGATGATTCGGTTAATTTAGGCTTTTATTTAGTTTTTTGGTCTGTTTTGAAGTTTGGCTAATATTTCAGCTCTTTCTATGCTAGCTGTTTTGGCTAGTTTAACTTTTTGACTTTTTTTGCATTTTTAGGCTATTTTGGAGTTTAGCTATTTTTCAACTACATGCTAGCTGTTTTGGCTAACCTACATTTTTTGTATTTATTTATCTTTTTAGTTTTGTAGGCTAATTTTTATTCATCTTATATTATTGCTGGTTATCAGCTTCAGCTTTTTTAGCTATCAGTTTCATCATCTTCAGCTATCAGCACTAGCATCTTCAGTGGCCAAATTCAGCTTACAGCATTCACACTAACATTATTGCAGGTAACTATATATTTAGTTCATAATTATGTTAAAAAGTTATGGTTTTAAAAATGTAGTTTTAGAATACATGTGTGTTTTGGATTTTGGCTCCTTGTGTGGTTGAGTTTGACACCCCTGCTCTAACGTCTCCCGAGGTACGAGTGTGTGGGAGTGACTGTACCCTGCAACAAACTGACAACCTTTCCGGGTTGTACCCTACCTTCGCCCAAGAGTAGCTGGGACAGGCTAACCACCCTGTAACCCCGAAAGGGCCACAGTGTGTTAAGAAAATGGACGGATGGATGAATGGAGTTTCTTTTGCCTCTGTGTTCATTTAAAGGTTTCTGTGAAGTGGTCATATAGTTAGCATCAGATGTCACAGACATAACAAAGAACGCTGCTACGTCAATTGTGCAACAATACAATTGTGCAGCAACCCTCTTTAGCGAGTGAAACTGTAAGCTTTACAGCATAAAAGCCACGAAAGCCATAAAAGCCATGGCCCACGACAAGTTGCTTTTTGTGTTGATCATGAGCTGTGTTGTGTCCAAAAGCTAATAGAAGACGTTAGCTCCGCCCCCTACTGTATCTGTTAGCCATTCATGGAAGTACAGAGAGTTAATGAGTCGAGCCAGACTCTCAGAACCATTGTCCACTCAGGTGTGCAGAAACCTGTGGGTCATGTGATTTACCACACAGTACATCCATCAACTGTTAAAAACACTCATAAGCTGTATTTCCATTAAACATATGCATAAAACTCTATAGAAATTCTAGAAATGTCCAAATAAAAAGACTACACAATTTTGTAATGACACTATTTCTATGAAATCACAATTATGCAAATAAACGGCCGGCTGTGGTGCAGCGGTAGGATGGTCGACCTCTGATTGGAAGATTGCGGGTTTGATTCAAACCCGGCCCATGTGTTGAAGTGTCCTTGGGAAAGACGCTGAACGTCAAATTACCTCTGGTGGAAAGTTGGCGCCAGTGTTCGACAGCGGGGTGTGAATGGGTCTGTGACTGTAAAGCGCTTTGGGCCTTCAAGAAAGGTAGAAAAGCACTATACAAGTATACACCACTTACAAACAAGCTCAAGTCAAAAACGAAAGTTCAAAAGTTTAACATTTTCTAATGAATAGAAACACAAACCTGCAGATTGACTCAATAGTCAAAATAATAAACAAAACCAGGAACTGTCACCAGGAATACCTTTGACATTCAAACAAACATGCAAAACAGCTTATATGAAAGCAGATCCAAAACACTGAGCTGACTTAGACGCAGATGAAGGGGGGGGGGGGGGTCACTCTCCATCAGTGAATGGATCCTTTAGGAGCCAAAAATGCAGCCAGGCCACAGAGATTAAAGAGACAGGCTGAAGGGGGAAACATCAACAACAGGAAAGAGGGAAAAACATCTGTTTCAGAAGATCCTTCGTCCAGGTTAACGTTTTTTAATGGTTTTGTGTAAGGCTGTATTCAGACTGGGAAAGTCCTTAATTTGGTCCAGATTGAGCCTTGAACCTTGTGTTTTCTGTATTCAGAAGGCCGTCAAACAGACATTTCTGTGTTGAACCAAAGCTTGTAAACAAAACAACCTGGCTAAAGATCCCTTCAGTCATTGGCCAGGATTCATGGGGGCGGGGCAAATCAAAGAGAGAAAGAATAATCTAGTTCTGGGCTTTGCAATCTTTGTTGTACTTATTCAAACTTTACATTTCATTGACCAATTTAAACGTCTGTATCAATGTCAGGGTCAAGACTTTGGTACGGTGGAGGAATGCTGCAATACGGTTTCTGAGGAGATGGTGGCTAAGAAGGTACTCTGATGAGTGTTTATGACATAGATTGTTGGGAAAACAGTGTGGGAAGCAATGTGGATCACGTTAAACAGTGATCCCCAACCTTTTCCAGGCCACGGACCAGTTCAGATTGGGCAGTATTTTCCCGGACCGGTCCGAATGAGGTTGAAGTTGGTGTACCGATTATCTTTCAGGGCAAAGATTGACCAGATTTTGTCTTTACATGAATCCTCACTCATTGGGTATTTTTTTCAACACAAAGGGGCATTTTCTGAGCTACAGTTTCTGAATATAATTCAGCCTTTCTGTAGGAAAATTCTCAAATGTTCGTTTACAAGTTTCCACAAATCAGCCAATCTTCATTCTCCGCAAAATGTTTGAGGCTGGTTTGAACTTTGTAATGAAGATTTTCCTTTTAACTTCAAAGTGGAGGCAAACAACCAGATGCTAGCTTCAGCTATGTCCGACTTTTACGGTGTGAAGGAAAAATAAAGCAAAATAAAATGGCGAAAGCGTCCTAAAACTGGTATTTTCTAAATGTGTCTCCAGTTTTGTTATGTGTGTGTATGAAAACCTGAGTCTGTCGCTGTGTATTAGCAAGAATGGCTTTTGCTACATGAGAACAACTGTCTCAATAATTCTGTGTCGAGGAAGTCTCCTGTTTTTGTCTGTAAACAGCAGCTTTATTGTTCTCTGAAGTTGAAGTCTTCTTGGGTTTCCTCACTGACTCTTTTCTCCCTGAAAAAACTTTCCAAATATGTTTTATTGTTTTTTTTTTTTTTTTTTTTAGCTTTGAGCTACTAGCTTAGCAATCCAGTTAGCCATGCAGCTAGCTGTTTTAAGCCACGTGACCCAGGCGGAAGTTCAGATCAGAATCAGGAAATCTTTCAAAATAAAACTTCCAAATCAGAAAATAAACGGAAAGAGATAATCTAAGTTATGTATTTATTTTTTTCGGTCTGCAGCCTGGTAACATGTGACCCATGGACCGGTGCCGGTCCACAGCCCGGGGGTTGGGGTCCTCTGACGTAAAAAGTTGTTTCATCTATCCAACCACATTTCAAAGAGTTGCTGTCTTATTGTTACTCCCCGTTTGTTTGCAGTTTATGGTTCCTACTCTGTTTATATCCCATAATGCTCGGCTACGGTGGCCATTTTGGTCCAGTTGTTTGCTCCAAGCATGGAGTCTGTTCAGACTGAGGAAACTCAGAGCAAACCGGAGCTCAGTCCACCTGGAAACGAACTGGAAAGACTGGTCCAAGAGCAGCTCCTGGTCCTGGACCAGGGTTTGTTTTTGTGGTTTTCTGGTGAATAACAGCATTAAAACACAGACCCTCTTTCGCCTCACTGATCACATCTGCTGAGTGGAGTTTCAGGATCTAGTTTAGGGTCACCGGAGTTCAGTTCAGAGGAGCCACGCAGAGGCAGAAAGGAATGATGGGAAAGCTGGAGTGGAAAACTTCCATAACGGGAGATGATATTTTTAGCAGCAGAACAAAAACACATTGGCGTTTCTTTGTGTTTAAGTCTTTCCTGACCCGCGTCTCTAGACCCGATCCACTTCTCTCATCTGTCCTGATCAGCTGGATTCAGTTTCGGGTGGAGATGGAAAGCTGAGATTCCTGATCTGACATGAACGTCATGAATTAATGATCAGTGCTGAGTAGGAGCGTTTCTCTAAGTGCTGCTGCTCCTCGCAGCCGCCCTGCCTTCCACTTTATTTTCTGGAAAAACTCCTCCTCCTCTCAACACAGATTGAAAATAACTACATAAATATAGTCAAGCAAATATTTTAGAAACGCATTTTTATGCAAAATTCACCACCAACTTTAACAGATAAAAAACAAATAATCTGCTGAATGACTTTTAATCCCAGCACTGCGCCATTTCCCAGTGTGCATTAACACAGATAGATGTAATCTAATCTAATCTAATCCAGACCCCCTCTTTGCTCTTTTTGGCTGTGAGATCAAATTTGTCACACTGTAAATGTTAGAGGATTAAAAGGAGACTTCCTGAATTATAACCTCCTAATCCTTATCCACCAGGTGAGATATTCATTTTTTT
>NC_050519.1:22018581-22027415 GCF_002922805.2 Oryzias melastigma | reverse complement strand
TTTTTTAGCAGAGCTGACACATATTCTGAAAAATCCAGATGTGAACTTTTATCACAGAATAAGACCAAACACTTTAAGGGTTTACAGAGCTAGCATGCTAACGTTTGTAAATTCCAGCAACAGTTGTTCCCATTTTGCTCACGTTCAATTTGTTTAATCGATTCCAACCCGGATTAATGCTTTGACCAACTGAGAGTTAGGATTAAAACGAACAGCAACCTGGATTCCTGAAAGCCTTAACCCTTTAACTCCTGAGGCGTTGACGGTGACGCGTAAACACAAAATCTTTAACATACTGTAACTTTTCAATCGTTAACGCTATCAACGTAATTCCAATAGATTCTGAAGGAAAAAGCGGCTAAACTTTCAAATAGCCCAAAAACCTAAATAGAAGCCCAAACTCGCCAAGACAGCTAGCGTGTAGCTTAACTCCAAAGTAGCCTAAAAAAATATTAACGCCTAAATTAGCCAAACTAGCATGTAGCTAAAATATTAGCTTTATTGCAAAAAAAAACAAAAATTCTTAGTAAATGCCAAAATAGTCCAAAAATCTAACAGAATGCCAATTTTTTTTTACTTTAAAACCGTAACTTTTTAACATAATTATGAATAATAAAAAGGCAGGAACATTATTCCAGAATAAAATAACTTAAACCTTAAATAACTTTCTATATTTTACTCTCCATAAAAATATATTTTGTCAAAATTATACAAGTTTGAATTAAGCACAAGATAACATCAGGTCATAAATAACAATAAAATAAAATGATCTGTAGGGCCGGATAGAACTATCTGGAGGGCCGGATCCGGCCCCTGGGCCTTGACTTTGACACATGTGCTCTAAAGAAACATTGTGCAGTAAACCGTCTGGAGATGCAGCAGATTCATTTCGGAGGGTTCATGCCAGCTCGCCCCAGGTTTCCTGGCAGAGCTTTGCTCCTTGAGTCACACTTACTCCACCCGTCCCCATGGTGCAGTCCAGTAGCATCTGTCAAGTAGGAGTGGTGTTAAGCATCATTGCGATCAGGACACTGCTTTATTGTTGCTGTTTTGTTGGTGCATAGGAGTCGACATGGACGCCACAATCGAACATCCACAACAAACCGAAAGTGTTTCCAGTGTTCTTTAATTATAATAATGTCGTTTTTAACCAAAGTAAAAGCTTGTGGCCCTCCCAGTGTACAGTATTTCTATGTCAATTATGCAAGTTTTCCTCTGCTTCTGATTCCCAACGAATAAAGAAATACTCAAAAATACTGTTTTAAGCTTAATTTTCTTTATGTGTTTTGAATGAATGCCACTTTATAGTGCTGTGCGGAGCTGACAAATCAAGCAATCACAGTGGGCCATACGGCTCATGGGGGAGTGACACTGACCGGGCTTGGAGCGGGAAACTTTTAGGGCAGTAAACCTGACACCCCTCAGTGTTTAACAGTGTTTTCTGTAAGCAAAACAATGTTAGCATCAATAGCAGACAGAACTACTAACTGAACATTTGTTCATGTCTATGCACTGCTAAGCAATATCTTCTGTGTGTCCTACTTTGTGGTGCTTCAGCTTACTTTATGTTTAAAACTTTGCATTTGCTATTTTTGTTGGATCTGGTTGTCAGAAAAGTGATTAGCAACAGTTGCTCGCATGGTTAGCTCCTGTCGTTTCAGAGGACACGCAGAAGATTTTCTTATAGTACATAGACATGAACAAATGTTCAATAAACTTGTTCAGTAGACATAGATAATGGACCAAAGATATAGACAGTGAACTCAAAAACATATTTTTGGCACATATGGAACCCCGTACAGCCCAGCCTCAGTCAGACTCTGCCTTCAGTGGCAAACTGAGTTTGAGAACCCTGATGTAAATGGTCTGAATGTTTTTAGATATATTTTCAAAGTGATCCTCGTCCCTATGAGGTCCTCTGCTGTCCGTTTAAAAGATCAAGTATAATGTGATTGCATAGAAAAAAAACTTGTGTATTAGAAAGAAGCAAAAAGTAAATCTGAATTTGGTGTTATTGTAAACACTTAAATAGTGGCTATTAGCCACAGTTACAGGGGAAATATCGGATAATATTATATCGGCCCATCACTAGTCGTCTGAGCAGAACCTGCTCTCCTCCATGAGTTTTGATGCTCTGGATGGACAGCCTCTGACTCCTCCTGCGGCGGACATGTTTCACAGAGCTTTATTTAGAACGTGTTGACTTTGACCCAGTTGTTTCCTGGTTTGTACCTCGTTAGTGAGTGGATCTGGATGAAAGCATCAGAGAAAGTCAAGAGTATAATCTCTAGATAGTGTGATCCTAACAGTTTCTAACCTCAAATTTGCCAGATTAAAGTATAAATGCATCATCATGAATAAAACTTTGTGTTGTATTAAATGTGTTAAAACTGGACTTTTAGCTAACAGAAAACACAGTTGTCTTCATAAAGACTCAGAGAGTTTAGTTTTATTGAAAAGACTAATAACACAAGAACTTTTTTGGGGGAAAAATCTTGAGACAATGTTGATAAGATTAATATACTTTTATAAATTATTCATATTCTTTATTGAATTCTTAACATTTTATGTTCTGTTGTTGTCTTAGTAAAAAATGTCTCTTAAAGGACACCACGAGTCTAGTTAGAATGTATGAAAATAGGTTTCATAATATTATTAACAAAAGCTGCTTTTTGTTTGATGCAATCCTCCAGGGATTTGATTTCATCTAAATCAAATCAATTTCTATTAGAAAATGTAATATTGACTCATCAACTAATTTGTTTTTTAAAAGGCTTTTTTAATAAAGGAAAAGCTTCTTTTTCTGCACATTTTTAACACATTCATAATGGTTTAGACCCGTCGCTGTTCGTAAAATCAAGGGTCTGCAGTACTGGATACGGCATCGGATGCACACCGGTTCTTGGACAGCCACTACGTCAAAAAACGACGAGTAGCTAAACTTCAAAGTAGCCTAAAAAGACGGACAAAGCCTAAATTAGCCAAAACAGCTAGCATCTAAATATTAGCCTAACTCCAAAACAGCCTAAAAAAAGTCTTTAAAAAGTCTAATTTAGCCAAAACATCTAGCATGTAGCTGAAATATTAGCTAAACTCCAAGATAGCCTAAGAAATTTGGAGTAGAGGAGTCACTCCAGTCCAGTTCTCGTATACAGTCAGTGTTCTACACAAATAACAACAATGAGTCCAACTTTTAATCACCGTAACAACGCAAGCATGAGCCAAAGTCCACAAGTGCTGCTGTCTGTACGTCTGGTTGGCTTTGACAACAGCTAGTGTCTGTTATTGATCTCTCTCTTCTCTCTGCTCATTTTCATGCTCAGTTTTTATTGACTAAACCAAACTCACATGTTTCTCTTTATGCAGAACAAAAGCGTCCTCAGAGCTGCAGCTCCGAACGATAAAAAAGTCCTAATTTGAAATAACCCATGAGAAGTTTATTTATAATTCCCTCCTTATTTGTGACACTTATAAACTAATTGACACACAGATCCAAACTGGTTTATTCGACAGTAACCCTTTAACACCAGAGCTCCAGTCTTTATGTTCTTTGATTTACTGTAATTTTTTAATTGTTAACACAATAATCCCAGTAGATTCTGAAGGAGAAAAGCGGCTTTTCTCCTTCAGAATCTACTGGAATTATCGTGTTAACAGTTTAGAAGTTACAGTATGTTAAAGATTTTGAGTTAAAGGGTTAAACCAGCGTATTAGTTTGAAAATCTTGTGCAGACTTGTTAACTTGTTACTGAATTGTTGTTCTCACTAGTTTCCAAGTAAACATTCATTTTTAGGAGGTAGGACACTGTGTGGTTGAGGAGCCCTACGACTGAGTATGGAGAAAGTTTGCTTTTCGCTTGTTAACTAGTGGGAAGTAACTGGTTTTTTTTTTTTTTTTTTTTTGGCAACATTTTATCTTGATTTATGGAAATGTTTAATTTTTATTGCATTTTTTGTAAGTGTGTTTTTGGAATTCCATTTTGATTTCTTGAATACAATGTTGTATATTTGTTTTACTTTTTTATAATTGTAATCTTTAAAATATTCCAGAAACAAAGTTCTTTGACCGGGGTTTGTGTTGGCACCTCCCTTTAACAGCCACCCAAAGCTCATTCTCATTCCCAATCCTTCACATATCAACGTTTGGTTAAGGACCCCTCACTTTTTGATGTTTCGGGTGTCCCCAACTCGTAGTTTTTTGTACTGGCTGTTCGTAAAATCAAGTGTCAGCAGTGCCGGATGCGTTCCTCGGGACGGGTCCAGTACCGGCACCCTAACCTTAACCCTGGACTGCTTCGCTTCCAGTACCGCATCCGGTTTGCACCCAGTATCGCATCTATTACCGGTTCGGGTCCAGTACCGCTTCTTGTCTAGTGTTAGGGTTTGGGTACTGGTGCGCTTTGCGTTGTGGTACTGGACTGGTTCTGGTTCGTGGCCCGGAGGTTGGGGACCCCTGATTTAATTGGAACAGCAAGTAAGTCAAAGTTCTAGAGCTGGGTTGAGAAAATTGATTAATCTGTTTGAATTGATTTAAGCTTTATAATCGATTCATAAAAGATATAAATCGATTTAGCGCATAAAGCTAAAGTCTGCTAACTTGATGCTAACGTTTAATAGGATTTCCCATAGGAAGGCTAATGCTAACACTCGGTCGACCTAAACATAGATTGCTGACTAAATTAACACCTTTATAAACTCACAGACATGAATTTGCCAATTTTTTTAAAGGAAATATTTTTAAAGTAACAATTTGTGGCCTGAAACATTGTTTTTTTTTAATTTCCTCATACTTTCTTCTTCTTCTGGAATAAGCTGTAATGCTATAACATGATCGCCACCTAGTGGCCAAACTGAAACTCCATCCAGGAGAGGCAGAACAATGTTTACAATGTTAATGAACATTTTTGTTAGAACTTCTCCTTTAGAGAATCCATGTAACACTGAATGATATTAACAATCTCATTATACATTTTACAGTATGTGAACTGTTTCAGATTAATATAAATAGATTCAAATCATGTCGTAGATCATTAATGTATTTCTAAACAAATGTGTATAAATGTGTGAACTCAAAATTTAATTGAATTGAAGAATCGAAAGAATTTAAAAAATCGGAATCAAATAGGGATGTCCCGATCCGATCAAATGATCGGAAATCCGGCCCGATCACGAGGTTGATGAATTGATCGAAATCGAGATCAGGATCTGATATTTCATTTATTCTTATTATGATCAGCGCTTTATATTTCAATCTTATTATTCCAGAGTTTTAAATGAGAACAGGAATCACATTTGGTCAAAATGTTCAATAGCTCTAAAGATGTTAAAGCTAAAGTCACTAAACTTTATCACATGACTAATTATCATTCATATAACAAGAAATTGTATGTTTTCCTAGTTTATATTTGTTCTATTTTTACTTGTTTATCAAAGCTACTTCACAGAAGTGTTTTATTTAAGTTTTTAATGATAAACAAGGTTAATGAAATATACATAAGGGACAACACTAATCTGTTTAATAAATGTGTTCATTTTTTAAATGTGTAAAAAAAGTATTGGATCGGGACTCGGTATCGGCAGATACACAAAATCCACTGACTCAGAATCGGATCGGGCCCAAAAAAAAAAACCTGATCAGGACATCCCTAGAATCGCATCAATTCAGGCTCTTGTGAATTGAACCGAATCGTTTCTGGAAATTGTAACCCAAACCCTACCCTACAAAAAACAACGGGTTGGGGACACCCAAAATGTCAGAAAGTGATGCAGAATTGGGAGTGAGAATGTGTTGCAGTTGGTGAGCCCAATGAAGAGTGATCCCACATGGTTCTTTTGGGCTGGACTCAACTGGTGCTGCACCCAACCGGTGCCCTCCCTTGGGAAGGGTTCTAAACATGTCCCACTGGACGAAAGTCCAGGGGAAGACCAAGGACATGTCGGAGAGACTGCTGCCCAATCCGAATTCGGTCCTCCTCCCTACCCCTCTATTTGTAGTGGTAGTGGTCTCCAAATGAGTCTTTTAAGCCCAACTCTCCAGGTGGAGGGATACAAAGCCCTTTGTTGCTAGACTAAACATTGTGCTGTGGAGGAGAAGCGCTTTTTTCTTCTATATAGATGCACTCTGAAGCACAGAAGTTTACATTTAGATTTAAGTAATGACTTTTTGTTGTATGACCTTTTTAAAGTTATAAAACCGCTCTTGTTAGGCAAATTTGTGCGCTAGAAACTCCGCACTAAAGATAGCTGAGCGGCGACTATTGGTGATGTCATTGAGCAAAATTTGGATGAATGGATGGATCTTTAAAATGTTTTTGCCTTGAGTTAGTTATTAGTGTTTTTTCCCCCTGTATTTAACCAGGCAATTCTTACTGCGAATAAAAATCTCTTTTTCAAAGGTGAAGTGATTTGTACTTCATGGCCACCGTACCTCACACTTCCACCTGCAACAAAAATGGCGGACTATTATGGAAATTCAGTTTAGGTCCAGATTCCTCTTCAGACGAGGAAAACAAAGACGTTCACGGATCTATTTGTAAGTGGAGACATCAGAATGGAGCGGAGCAGGGAGTTTGTGGCTCCGCCCATTCTACTTCACAAATATGTTTTTTTTTAACTGCATTTTTTTCGTCTGCTCAGGATTCAGAATGATTTAAATAGAGACTTAGCCAAAAATGCAATTTTATTATTCATTTTCTTTATATAGGCAATGTCTTCTACCGTAAGAAAATGCCACAAAAAACATGTTAAAAACACACAAAAAAAGCATTTTTATCACAAAAACATTCAGGCAGAGGTGTGAGCTGAAGCTGTAAACGGGATCAGCTTCGTTCCTCTGAGTCCATTTAAGGGCAGAATCAAAAGTGAAGCCAAAAGAGAAGAGAAAACGCGCTCCGACCGTCCCTGCTCCTCACTCTCTCGCTCACGCACCACCCCCTCATCTCGCATCCCCGCGCACGTCGGTAACGCAGCATCTCTCTGCCTCATAAGGCAGGATCCGGGCAGGAAGTGGACAGAGCCGCGCGCGCCGCCGTACTTCCTCAACTTCTTCCCAACGAACACCTCCTCATCCTCATCATCTTCCTCATCTGCAGGAGGGAAATCATCGTCACCCCCACCACCACCACCACCACCAGCAGCAGCAGCAGCAGCATCTCGGGCTGCGGATCTAACCCTCCCGTTCTCCCTCCGCGATCGGAGCCGCGGACGTCACTCCTCCATCCGGGAAGCGGAGCCGCGGGTCCGCCGGTGTCCTCCTCTGCTCCCGCTGCGCCACAGCAACAGCCTCCCTCCACAGCAGGTAAGACAGGTGTCTCCCGGCTTCCATCTGAGGATGATCCCGCACCATCCAAAAAAAAAAAAAAAAAAAAACTCACATTATTTCTGCTGCAGCTTCCACTGATCATTTTAAGCGCATTTTTAAAGTCAAGGCCCGGGGGCCGGATCCGGCCCGCAGGGTAATTCTATCCGGCCCTCCAGATGATTTAATTTTATTGTTATCAATGGCCCGATGTTGTCTTGTGTTTATTTCTAACTTGTATAATTTTGACAAAATATATTTTGTGGAGAGTAAAATATTGAAAGTTTTTTAACCATTTAACAGCAGAGCTCCAGTGTTTATGTTGAATTGTTACAGTATGTTAAAGATTTTCTGTTTAAGCATCACCTGCGATAATGCTAGCGTGAATGCTGTAAGCAGAATTTGGTCGCTGAAGATAATAGCTGAAATCACTGAACGTGATAGCTGATAGCACTGAAGATGATAGCCAGCTCAAGTATTAGCTAAATGCCAAATCAGCCTAAAAAACACAAAAAAGAAACCAGCTAGGATGTAGCTGTAAAAAATAGCTCAACTTTAAAATAGCATTTAAAAGCGGAAAAAGCCAAAATTAGCAAAAACTGCTAGCATGAAATTTTAGCTAAACTCTAAAACAGCCTCAAAAACTGAAAAAGTCTAAAGTATCCAAAACAGCTAGCATATAAATATTAGCCTAACTCCAAAACAACCTAAAATACTTTTTAAAAAAGCCTTAATTAGCCAAAACAGCTAGCATGTAGCTGAAATATTAGCTAAAATTCAAAATAGCATAGAAAATCTTAGCAAATGCCAAAAAAAGTTAAAAATGCGTATTTTTTAAACTTTTAAGTGTCACTTTTTAACATAATTATGAAAAATGAAAAGGCAGGAATACTATTCCAGAATAAATCAACTTAAACCCTAAATAACTTTTAATATTTTACAAAAAAAAAATCCCCAAAACTATGCAAGATAGAAATAAGCCCAAGATAACATTGGGTCATTAATAACAATAAAATAAAATGATCTGGAGGGCCAGATTTGGCCCCCAGGCCTTGACTTTGACACATGTTTAGACACGTCCTGCTTTGTTAGCCTACAAACGACCCGGGTTCACATCAGAGAAGAAAACCGTTATGTTGCCCTCACAAGATAAAGTTTGGGGACCCCTGGTTTGGAGTCATGACAGCTTCCTCTCTGGGTTCCTGTCACTCCATCAGGTCACCCTCGCCGCCGTATTCCCACGTCAACACGCGAACACGCGTCCGGGCCTCGTGTCGATCAGCATTTATTGACGGAAAGTGTCCCACATGCCCCTAATCATGGAGCAGCGCCGCCGGGATCATGTGTCAGCATCCTCCCCTCGCTGCTGGACTGAAGGACGGCCTCTTTTTGTTCCTTCCTCCGCCTTCGCTCTCAGCCGGTCCGAGGAGCTCTGCCTGTTCCTGTCTATTTTTAGCCTCTATTTACAAGCACGGCGGCAAAAGCGGCGAGAGGAGACGCTCTCTGTTTCCATTTCTGTCCCCATCACTCCTGCTGA
>NC_050519.1:21982052-22018438 GCF_002922805.2 Oryzias melastigma | reverse complement strand
CAAAATCTATTTTTAATCCACCAACAGCAGTTTATTTTGGAGATTTATTTTGGTGGTGGGAGGGGGGGGGGTGTCTTTTACTGCAAAGAACAAGTTTGACTCTGAATTATTGTATTCTGTAATCAGCTTTATAAAGACCTACTGTAATGAAAATTGTGTTTTTGTTGCATTTTTTCTGATGATGAAGGACACGTATAAAGAGAAACAAGCTTTAAATTGCATTTCTGAGTATTTTATTATTCAAATTGTTGAAAATCAAGAGCAAAAAGAAAATGCTGCTTGAAAAAGATTGTATTTGTGACATGAAAATACGTCGGCGAAACAAAGAGACCCATGAACGTCTTTGTCTTCCTCATCTGAGCTGGAAACTGACAAACCCATTTTTGAACAAATGTCCAGCTGTGTCAACAGAGAGGCGGGGGACGCACATTTGATGGTTTACTAATGTAGCATTACGTCAGGCTTAAAGCGCGATTGTGGAGTCTTTGGTTTGTTTGCTTCAGAGAAGCGAAATTTACTATGAAGACGTTTCCTGAGTTGGCTAAGAGTCTACTGTAAACTGACAGGAGTTTGTTGACATCCACACAAGCCACAATCAAATTACATTTATTAAAACATTCAACACGGGCTGCCAACATGGTGGTGTTAGCATGATGGTGCTAGCATGGCGGTGTTAGCATGGTTTGTTAACATGGTGGTGCTAAAGGGTTGGTGCTAACATGGTGGTGTCAGCATGGTGGAGCTAGCATGGTGGTGCTAACATGGTGTTGTTAGCGTAGTGTTGCTAACATGGTGGTGTTAGCATTGTGTTGCTAACATGGTGGTGCTAGCATGGTGGTGTTAGCATGGTCGTGTTGGTGTGGTGGTGTTAGCATGATGGTGCTAACATGGTGGTGTTAGCATTGTGTTGTTAGCATGGAGGTCCTAGCGTGGTGTTGCTATCATGTTGGTGTTAGCATTGTGTTGCTAACATGGTGATGCTAACATGGTGTTGTTAGCATGGAGGTCCTAGCGTAGTGTTGCTAACATGGTGGTGTTAGCATTGTGTTGCTAACATGTTGGTGCTAGCATGGTGGTGTTAGCATGGTAGCGTTGGTGTGGTGGTGTTAGCATGATGGTGCTAACATGGTGGTGTTCGCATTGTGTTGTTAGCATGGAGGTCCTAGCGTGGTGTTGCTATCATGTTGGTGTAAGCATTGTGTTGCTAACATGGTGATGCTAGCATGGTGGTGTTAGCATGGTCATGTTAGTAAGGTGGTGATAGTATGGTGGTGCTAGCATGGTGGTGTTAGCATGGTTGTGTTAGCAAGGTGGTGATAGCATGGTGGTGTTAGCATGGTAGTGTTGGTGTGGTGGTAATAGCATGGTAGTGTTGGTGTGGTGGTGTTAGCATGGTAGTGTTGGTGTGATGGTGCTAACATGGTGGTGTTAGCATAGTGGTGTTAGCATGGTGGTGCTAGCAAAGTGGCACTAACATGATGGAGTTAGGATGGTGGTGTTAGCCCGGTGTTACTAGCATGGTGTTGTTAGCACGGCGGTACTAACATGGTGGAGTTAGCACCGTTAGCATGGTGTTAGAAAAATGGTGGCATAAGCATCAAGGTCCTACCATAGTGGTGTTAGCAAGGTGGTACTAGCATGGTGGTGTTAGCATGGTGTTAATAAAATGGTGGTATTAGCATCATGGGCCTACCATAGTGGTAATGTAGCCACGAGGGGGCCCAAGCCAGGGTCTCATTGTGCCGGTCCCAAGCCCGGATAAATACAGAGGGTTGTGTCAGGAAGGGCATCCGACGTAAAATATTGCCAAATCAAATATGCGAATCAGACCTACGAAATCCATACCGGATCGGTCGAGGCCCGGGTTAACAACGACCGCCATCGGTGCTGTTCACCGACAGGGTGCCGGTGGAAATTGGACTACTGTTGGTGGAAGAAGGAGAGGAGGAAGGCGGGTTCGTAGGGAGAGAGAGAAGAGGAAAGTCACTAGTGTTGGACTGAGAGTTGGGACTTTGAATGTTGGAACTATGACAGGAAAGGGTAGAGAGTTAGTGGACATGATGCAGAGGAGAAAGGTAGACATACTGTGTGTCCAGGAGACCAGGTGGAAAGGTAGCAAGGCTAGAAGTTTAGGAGCAGGGTTCAAGTTGTTCTATCATGGTGGAGATGGGAAGAGAAATGGAGTAGGAGTTATCCTAAAGGAGGAGTTTGTTAGGAGTGTTGTGGAGGTAAAAAGAGTGTCAGATAGAGTGATGAGTCTGAAGATAGAAATGGAGGGTGTCATGTTCAATGTTGTTAGTGGGTATGCCCCACAGGTAGGATGTGAGCTGGAAGAGAAGGAGAAGTTCTGGTTGGATCTTGATGAAGTGATGATGAGCATCCCTGGAAATGAGAGAGTTGTCATTGGTGCAGATTTCAATGGTCATGTTGGTGCAGGAAACCGAGGTGATGAGGAGGTGATGGGCAGGTTTGGTATCCAGGAGAGGAATGTAGAAGGACAGATGGTGGTTGATTTTGCAAAAAAGATGGAAATGGCGATAGTGAATACATTCTTTGAGAAGAGACAGGAACATAGAGTGACCTATAAGAGTGGAGGTAGAAGCACACAGATAGACTACATCTTGTGTAGACGGTGTAATCTGAAGGAGATCAGTGACTGTAAAGTAGTGGTTGGTGAGAGTGTTTCCAGACAGCACAGGATGGTGGTGTGTAGAATGACTCTGGTGGTGAAGAAGATGAAGAAAGAGAGGGCAAAGGCAGAGAAGAGGACAAACTGGTGGAAGCTGAAAAAAGAAGATTGTTGCATGACTTTTAAGAAACAGTTGAAACAGGCTCTGGGTGGTCAGGAGGTACTCCCAGATGACTGGATAACTACAGCTAATGTGATCAGGGAGACAGGTAGGAGTGTACTTGGTGTGTCATCAGGAAAGAGAGTTGATAAGGAGACTTGGTGGTGGAATGAGGAGGTGCAGGAGTGTATACGGAGTAAGAGACTAGCTAAGAAGAAGTGGGACACTGAGAGGACTGAGGAGAGTAGACAGGAGTACAGGGAGATGCAGCGTAAGGTGAAAGTAGAGGTGTCAAAGGCCAAACAAAGAGCTTATGATGACTTGTATGCTAGGTTGGGTAGTAAGGAGGGAGAGACTGACCTGTACAGACTAGCAAGGCAGAGAGATCGAGATGGGAAGGACATGCAGCAGGTTAGGGTGATCAAGGATAGGAATGGTAATGTGGTGACAGGTGTCAGTGGTGTAATGGAAAGATGGAAAGAATACTTTGAAGAGTTGATGAATGAAGAGAATGAGAGAGAACAAAGAGTAGAAGAGGTGACGGTTGTGGAGCAGGAAGTAAGAAAGATTAGTAAAGGTGAAGTGAGAGGGGCTTTGAAGAGGATGAAGAGTGGAAAGGCTCTTGGTCCTGATGATATACCTGTGGAGGTATGGAAGTGTCTAGGAGAGATGGCAGTGGAGTTTTTGACCGGGTTGTTCAACAGGATCTTAGGTGGTGAGAAGATGCCTGAGGAATGGAGGAGAAGTGTGATGGTGCCCATTTTTAAGAATAAGGGAGATGTGCAGAGTTGTGGTAACTACAGAGGAATAAAGCTGATGAGCCATACAATGAAGGTGTGGGAAAGAGTAGTGGAAGCCAGACTAAGAGCAGAAGTGAACATTTGTGAGCAGCAGTATGGTTTCATGCCAAGAAAGAGCACTACAGATGCAACATTTGCTTTGAGGATGTTGATAGAGAAGTACAGAGAAGGTCAGAGAGAGCTCCACTGTGTCTTTGTAGATCTGGAGAAAGCTTATGACAGAGTGCCCAGAGAGGAACTATGGTATTGTATGAGGAAGTCTGGAGTGACAGAGAAGTATGTCCGAGCAGTGCAGGACATGTATGAGGGCTGTAAGACAGTGGTGAGGTGTGCTGTAGGGGTGACAGAGGAGTTCAAGGTGGAGGTGGGATTACATCAGGGATCAGCTCTGAGCCCCTTCCTGTTTGCAATGGTGATGGACAGACTGACGGATGAGGTTAGACAGGAATCACCATGGACTATGATGTTTGCAGATGATATTGTGATTTGTAGTGAGAGCAGGGAACAGGTGGAGGTGGAGTTAGAGAGGTGGAGGTTTGCCCTGGAAAGGAGAGGAATGAAGGTTAGCCGCAGTAAGACAGAGTACATGTGTGTGAATGAGAGGAACCAGAGTGGAAGAGTGAGGTTACAGGGAGAAGAGATAAAGAAGGGGGAGGAGTTTAAGTATTTAGGGTCAACAGTACAGAGTAATGGAGAGTGTGGAAAAGAAGTGAAGAGGAGAGTGCAAGCAGGTTGGAATGGGTGGAGAAAAGTGTCAGGTGTGATGTGTGACAGAAGAGTTTCAGCACAAATGAAAGGAAAGGTGTACAAGACTGTGGTGAGACCAGCCATGTTGTTTGGACTAGAAACAGTGGGACTGAAGAAAAGACAGGAAGCAGAGCTGGAGGTAGCAGAGATGAAGATGCTGAGGTTCTCTTTGGGAGTGACCAGGATGGATAGGATCAGGAATGAATACATCAGAGGGACAGCACATGTTAGAGGTTTTGGAGATAAAGTCAGAGAGGCCAGACTGAGATGGTTTGGACATGTTCAGAGGAGAGACAGTGAATATATTGGTAGAAGGATGCTGAGTCTAGAGCTGCCAGGAAAGAGGTCTAGAGGAAGACCAAAGAGGAGGTTTATGGATGCAGTGAATGAAGACATGAAGGTGGCTGGTGTTAGAGTGGAGGATGCTGAAGACAGGCTTAGATGGAGGAAACTGATTCGCTGTGGCGACCCCTGAAGGGAAAAGCCGAAAGGAAAAGAAGAAGAGGCCTACCATAGTGGTGTTAGCATGGTGGTACTAGCATGGTGGTGTTAGCATGGTGTTAATAAAATGGTGGTATTAGCATCATGGGCCTAGCATAGTGGTGTTAGCATGGTGGTACTAGCATGGGGATGTTAGCATGGTGGTACTAGCATAGTGGTACTAGCATGATGGGGCCAGCATAGTGGAGTTGTACTAACATGGTGGTATAAGCAGGGCCATATTAGTACTCTTGCCTCACAGTTGGAAAGTTTGATTTAGATCTGTTGCGCACTCTGCAACTTTTTTTTTTTCACCGCAACTTTATTGCGTCTTTGACCAATCTACCGTGACAACAGTCATGGATGATGACGTAGTTTTGAGACTTTTTCCCTTGTGAGATCTTCCCGGGAGCAGTGCTCTTATTTATTATCTCTTTTAAACTGTCTCTAACTTTTTTTCTTTTCAAGACGCGCATAAATGCTCACTTTTCCACGTGCGCGGGCGTGCACATGGCAGGTTGGGGGTGCGCTGAGCATGGTTGCACACGGCGGGTTGGGGGTGCACTGAGCTGCAGCACAATATGAGAGAAAGACAGAGAGACTCTAGAAATTGATATAACAAAGGAAGATTTTAGTCTGCAAGAAAATAATTCTATATGGAATCTCCTCCACAACAAACCTTCAGACACCTGAGAGAACCTTCTCCAAAACAGAGCAGATCTTTACTGACAGAAGAAACCAGAACAGCCCCTTAAAGCCTTCTTCCTCTACCACATCCAGTGACCCACCGGTGATGCTTTTGGAATAAAGAGGAAGATCCTGTGGAGAACACGGAGATCTGAGGCTTAATCTGATTATACTGTTTTCTGGAAATATCATTTTATTCTAAAGTATGTGTTAATCAAAACATAAACATTTGTGTTATTGTGAGCAGAGAGGACCAAAAGTTAATTTTGTGTTTCAAACTTCTATTCAAGTTAAATGACAGTACAGCAACATTATTATTTTCCGAGTGCATGTGTCACAATAAAAAGAGTTAGAATATGAGATTGTGATTTTTTTTAATCATAATTAACATTTTTAGGTGCTTTTCAAAGTATATATACTAAAAAACATTACAACTTTTGTTGCAACTTTTCACAAAAGCTGCCACAACATTTGCCATTTTCGTCCGCAACAATCCTAAAAATCTGCCTTGAAATCCTGGAGGGTCTGAAAGGTGCTCTTTCCAGCATTAAAAATATACCTAAGGAATCGTGAATGCAGCAAAGCCTTGGGACTTGCGCGTTGGTGGGACTAGAGGTTCAGGGGGGGATTATTCTCATAGAACGGCTGATTTCGTCCAGATTTGATAAAAATCCAGCAGCAGTTTTGGTTTTTCTGCAGCACAGAGAGGATCAACGAGGACCAACTTCTCCTTTGGACCAAAGAATTAGGATATTTTATGAGCACTATTATCAGGTTTCAACCAAAGTTGACCAATTTGGTGGTGAATTTATGGATTTCTAGTGAAAAGGTCATTTGTTCCTTTAATTGGTGGGTTAAACACCCACTCCAATGAAAATAGTGTTTTTATCATGTTCTTGTGTGATTTTTCTGATGATTGAAGACAAAAAAAAGATAATTTAAATGGCATTTCTGAGTATTTCTTCATTGAAATTATTGGGAGTCAGGAGCAGATGATAAATTACTGTTGTAGTTTGTAGTTGTGACATACTGTAGGTGTTACAGTCGGTCACAAACTCTCTGCTCCGCTCCATTCTGATCATCCACTTGCAGACCAATAGATCCATGAACGTCTTTGTTTTCCTCGTCGGAGCTGGAATCTGGATCAGTGTACGGCTGGATGGCTCTACAACATTTTTTGTTGTACCAGACATGTTGATGTGAGGGGCGTATAAACAAAGGGGATGATGGGATATCAGGGGAGGCTTACTTCTGCACCACTACAACTCAGAAGTGAATTTCTAATGAACTGGTACTGCTCTGCAGAAACTATGTGCTATAAAATGACACAGGTTTGTTGATTTAGGCTAAAACGGCATAATCATAATAGAAAAATTACTGGGTTTAAATAAAAGATTAAAAGATGATCAGAGAGGGTCTTGAAGGAAGCCATGAGGAAGGATGGGACGGTTAGGCAGATGATTTGTGAACTTCTTCTTCTTTTGCTTTCGGCTTTTCCCTTCAGGGGTCGCCACAGCGAATCAGTTTCCTCCATCTAAGCCTGTCTTCAGCATCCTCCACTCTAACACCAGCCACTTTCATGTCTTCATTCACTGCATCCATAAACCTCCTCTTTGGTCTTCCTCTAGACCTCTTTCCTGGTAGCTCTAGACTCAGCATCCTTCTACCAATATGTCTCTCCTCTAAACATATCCAAACCATCTCAGTCTGGCCTCTCTGACTTTATCTCCAAAACCTCTAACATGTGCTGTCCCTCTGATGTATTCATTCCTGATCCTATCCATCCTGGTCACTCCCAAAGAGAACCTCAGCATCTTCGTCTCTGCTACCTCCAGCTCTGCTTCCTGTCTTTTCTTCAGTCCCACTGTTTCTAGTGGTGGCGCCCCTAAAGGGAACAGGTGGATATCAAAGTAGAAGTGTTTTACATGATGGTTTTTCATGTAATTTTCTGCACTTGTTTCCTGTTGTTCCATCGGTCCATAAACACGCCACCGTTCGTTTTTAAGAGCAGCTTGTTCTCAGACTGCAAGCGTGACCTTTGAACTATCACCATGAAGTGAAGTTGTGCATCATAGACAAGATAAATCCTTTTTTTGCACATTTATTCAGTCTTTTTACCACCAAACAGTCTTTTCTGAACAGTAGAGTCTGCGTTTTCTGACCAGAGGAGACTAAAGCAAAGCTCTGGAATATGAATTACCAGGGGACGGAGAGACGGAAGCAGGAAAAGGTGATTTCTTGCTCAGCAAAAAGACGGATGCAGCCTGCAACCTGATACGTTAGTGGAGAGGAGGCAGAGAGTGAAGGGAGGGAGGAGAAAGAGCGCCCCACCCCTCCGCCGTCGCCTCCTGCTGAAATCTGATCCCAGACAGGAAGTGGAAGTGGCTCCAGATGCTACACCTGCTTCACAGTCCCACCGTGGCGAACGCCCCTGCCGCAGCTGCTGCACGCGCCGCCGTCGCTTTGAATCCTGCAGCAGCAGCGTGGAAACGCCGTGTTTTTACCTGCACAGGCTCCCACAGGTGTGCTGACGGAGCAGGTGTGACCAGCATCTGCAGCTGAGGCTGAATGAAAAACCAAAGATTTACCTTCACACAGCAGTTTTTAGCAGCTTCACTCGACAAAGATGTATAAAGGTTAACAAGCAAGACGCGTGCGGAAAAGAGTTCATTATTTAATTGAATATAAAAACATTAAGCTTCAATTGACTCTATTCATAGTTTAACATTAATTAGTTTTTCCTTCGCTCAAGAGCTTCTAAATTCTCCTAAAATGTCGACTTCCTGTGATGGAGGTTTTCAAAGCTCGTTTTTTAATAAATGTTTCTCCATCTGCTAATGACGTCTTTCTTCAAGTTGCATCAGAACCGTCCTTCTGGGTCTAAACATTTTTATCTCCTCTCTAGCTCTAGTTTTTGATCATGAATGTTTCAGTTTCAGACGCTGTGCCTTTGCAAAAAAAAAAAAAAATCTGCAAATTCAAATGTTATGTGTCACATACATAGACATACTGAGCACATTATGGATGGAACTGCCCATTCAAGTACAAGGCTTAGAAACAAAAACAGTAAGTAAACGTAACTATGTATAAAAAAGACATTTCAATCAAATATGACGATATAACTTATTATAAAGTACCATGACACAAAGTGTCAGACAAAACCGGACGAGGTTGAAGTTAGAGTCTGATTTTTACTTCTATCTTCCTTTAACTTTTGAGGGTAAAGTTTCCTTTCCATTTGCAAACCATTTGCAGTTGTTTCAATCTTTATTTGTACTCTAGATTTCCTGTAGAAATCATAAAAATGTGATTTAAGTGGAAATCAAAGTGGAATCTACAAATCAGACACCAACTTCAACTTAATCTTTCTAAATATGTTTGTTTTTTTTCCTCGTGGGTTTCAGTTTGTTAGCTGGTGTAAGTACTTTAAGAAAGTAGAGGATGGGTTTTCTACAAGAGACCGAGCGAATGAATCCGATAGGGAGAGTCCAATGATTTTTCAAAATAAAATGAATCAGATTAGAAAAAACAGAAAAGGTGTAGGTCCGGTACCAAGTGTCACACACATGGGTTCTGGTCCGGGGGACCACTGCTGTAGAGTACCACAGTGTCTTATTTCTTATTGAGAAACATCTCAGGTAGAACCATTGACTGTAAATGACAACTGGACTGTGTTAGTGTGATGTCACCCATGGCTTACTTCCAGCTCCAACCAAATTAGGTCAAATTAAGTCAATTGATTTACCATTTTTTCAATCCATTTTTGTCAATCAATCTCCTACGTAGCGTTTTTCACTCAGACGTGCAGCTTGACAGCGTTACATAGATTGTGATCAGATCCTTGTTTTCATACTAATTCTAGACTTATTTTCTATGAAAGTTTGAACAGTGAGAATAAAAAATGAAAGAAAAGGGTAAAAATATTCATGTGTGTCTGAGAAAAGTGTAGAAAATGCAGTGAGGAATCCCGTCTGTCACTCCATGGGAAACATGGTTGAGCCGATGGGGTCAAAGCCCCGCCCCCGTGTAAAAAAGGATCAGCTCAGCAGCAAAATTTGAAAATCAGAATTAAAACTGAAAATAGAGCGAGGAATGAAAAATGAAAAAAGGAAAGTTGGAACAACAACCAAACATTTTTTTAATTGGTAACAGTTTTTTTATTTTTTTATTCAAATTTCAAATTTACATTTTTTTTTTAATTTTCTTTATTTCTTTTCATTCACTTTAAGCTGATCCTGATTTGACCCTATAAAAACGCTCGCAACTAGCGAGTGTTTTTTGGATCCTTCAAAATAAAAGTCGGGACCGCCTCATTTCCTATTGAGAAAAGGTTCCATTGTGATAAATATTGTTATCGTTTTATTGCCCTGCCCTACCAAACATGTCTGTAAAAAAAAAAAAGAGTAGATATCGAGTTCCTGTGAATCTAAAGCAAGCCCTCATCATTAGGTTCCTCCTCCGTGCCTGACAGTGCGAATGTTTCAGCTGGGTTTAGTTTTTTATCCTTGCATAGTACCGGCTTAAAAAGCTAAAAATCTGCATGTTAGCTTAAACATAAATATTTCACAGCTTCACTTCATTTCTATTTATTTTACACTTATTTGTGTTTATGTAGAACAAATATGGATTCATAAACTTAGAGCTTTTTTCTGCGTTTTTATTTGTTTTTCCATTGGAGCTAAAGCTTTGTGGTTAATTTGATCTATCATGGAGGGTTATGGCTTCTTCATCTGCTGTTTTTCGAGTTGAAATCAACAAGTCGGATGAAGGAGCCGGATGTGGTTGCTGAGCGAGCAGCGTTTGCCTCCCCCTCACAGGACGGGGTTGAAGTCCCTGCTGCCGTTCTATTTTTGGCGCCGGAGCCCCGAGGTGTTCTGTGGGAGAAGCTGAGAGCGAAGGCTGGACCGGTGGAGCGGGGGCAGCCAGCGCCACGGGCTTTGGTTCAGGTTCCTACCGAACCCAAAAAAGCGGGAGTCGCCCTGGCAGCACCGAGGTTTTCCATCATCTCTGTAGCAGACTGCGACGAGGGCCGTTTGTGTAACACATAGTGTTATTCAACGCTGGGTAAAAATACTGCAGCGCTTTGTGGGTCGGCTGCCTCAGCAGGATCGATTCTGCAGGCGGACTCCAGACCAGAACCGGGACTCTTCAATGATTCGCTCAGGAGGGGGACATGGGGGAGGAACCAAAGACATCTGCAGGGAGGAACGGGAAATAGAACAGAATGAGAGGGGAAGTGGATTTCCCGCCTTTATTATGATACAGACTATGGAGGGATTGTTGTGCCACCATAGTGCAAGCAAAAGGCACAGTTTTGAGATCAACATTTTCTAAGCTCCAACCACAATGTAAAGTGTTAAGTAAAAAATCATAATTTGCCAAAATAAAAATATTTAATATTTGTTTTCAAAAACTTTTTTGTGTTTTCAAACTTTTTATTTTAAAAAAATATTTTCGCATTGGCTGCACAAATGTTTTTAGATGCGTAGTGCCTCGTCTCACTTTTGCCCTATCTTTGATTTTGGGTTCAAACTTTTCTCTCAGCTTTAGTTCTAGTCCTAGTTCTAGTTACGCCCCTGGCAACTGGTGGAAAGAAGATTTAAGTCCAGTTGATTCAACTTCAAGACGACATCATTAGAATCCGCCCAGTTTCTCTGTGTTTTTCAGTCACATTAAAAACATAAAAATTCCTCCACAGAAAATGTTTGATGTCTAGAATACAAACTTCTGAATCCTGTTTACTGACGGGAAGCGGATCATTAAAAACATTTGTGTGAAGGACGTTTATGGAGTCGTGAGAAAACGTAAATGTGGGGGAAGTTTCTAAAGGAGTTCTCTGAAAAAAACAAACCTTTTATGACTAAAGTGACCGCGGCAAAAAGCAAACAAGGATGTTATATTTTGGGATTCCCTTTAGAAGTAACCTGAATGCCACAGGACGCTGGTTTCTCCCTCTGACCTGCTTAGAGCGCTCCTGTTGCCCGAGGTTGAAACCTGAAAGTCGCTCTAACGATCTCAGTTACCATGGTGACAGATTAAACACGGCTATCTTGTAATGTGAAGATCATCTGTGGCCCTCCTGGACGGACTTGATGATCACAACTGAAAAAAAAATCTTAATAAAGCGTGTAAAGGAGACACTTAAACACATATAATACATATTTAAAAGATAAAAAGTTTCCTGTGAAATATTTGTTTTATTTGTGCCATCATCTTTTGACTTATTTTAAAATTATTATTTCTAGAGGTCTTTAGATTATGATGATGCCAGTTTGTACATTTTTTAATTTTGACTGTTTTTAGTTCCATTTTAAGATTAGATTTTAATCTGATTTTAGTTTTTCATCTAAGTTTTTCTCCTAGTTTTTAATCTGGACTCAGTTTTTTCTCTCAGTTTTTAGCCTAAAATTTGTCTTAGTTTTTAAATCTGGATTGTATTAAATGCCGTTTTAATCTGATCTTTTCATCCGGACATAGTTTTTGTTTTAGTTTTTCATCTGGATTCTGTTTTTTAATCCTAGTTTTTACTATAGTTTTTGATTTGATTTGGGGTTTTTTAGCCTAAAATTTATCTTACTTTATAAATCTTGATTGTATTTATTTAGTGTCGTTTTAATCTCAGTTTTCCATCTGGACTTTTTTTATTTATTTTTTTTAGCTAAAATTTTCACTTAAAATGAATTTTTTCTAATCTGAATTTAGTATTCAAAATGTTTCCCTTGGAGAGAGTCCAGATGAACTCTTCAAAAAGTTTTAGTTTTGTGGTTACTCTCAGAGTTTTCTCTGTACAGGTGGAAACGCAGAAACTTTTCTGCTGTTATTAATCTCTGTGAGTTTTATGAGGAAACAAAGGGGGGAAGTATTAAATTAACGTAATGCTAAGACCAAAAACAATTACATCTGGCATTTTTATTTCACTTCTACAGAGCTAAAAAAAAATCCAACCAGAAACTGACTGTGTCAGCATTTGATTATTCTGTAATAATTTGATAGTTTTTGTTCCCCTGTAGGTGGAAAAGCTGAACAGCAAATATAAACCAGACGTTTCTTTCGGGGATTTTCTGCAGATCAGCGTTGTCTGTTATTTAAAAGTGGGCTGTATTAATAGAAGTCCTCTGTCTGTGCACAGGTAGAACAGCCCACATCAAACTGCAGCCATGGACGAGATGGACCTGCCCCAGATGAAGAAGGAGGTGGAGAGCCTGAAATACCAGCTGGCCTTCAAACGGGAGAAGTCCTCTAAAACTGTAACCGAGTGAGTCAAGTAAAGTTTTAACAAAACCCACAGGGCTACAACAACAAGCCAGGAAACAAAACAAGGCGACGCTGAGGGCTGCAGCAGGATATACAGAAGTACTGAAGTGCAGGCAGCTGTGACTGCTCAGCAGGATCCACAGGAGAATGGGCGGAGTCACAGCCGCCTGCACAGAAACAAAAGAAAAAAGTAACTTATGAGGCAGAACATGACACAATCACTGAAAATGATTGTGGAACATCCTAAAGGGTAACCAAACAGGGATGTTGGAGGCTGACTCCACCCACAACCGAAATGTGAAAATCCAGAGGGGAGGGGAGGGGGGGCAGGACTGTTATCATTACTGGAGCTGCAGATCATGATGTGGAACTATTGATATATCAATGCGTGGGGCGTAATTGGTTTCACCAATCACAAAATGCAGCCGTAATGCAGCCGTAATACCTTGTTTCAACCTATAGGGGGCAACCTATAAGCGTTTATTTTAATTTGTCAAAAATTGGTTAATGACTGCAGACAGCACTTTTAAAACCCCGTTTTTAGAGGTCAACAGCCAAAAAAAGTGAATTTAAGGTTTGGTTACCCCCGCGGGGTCTTAAAAAGTCTTAATAGCCTTGAATTTGAACATTTGGAAATAAGACCTTAAAAAGCATTAAAAAATCTTAAATTTTGATATCTTGGTCTTAAAAATGTAACAGTTTAAAACTTTTTCTGTATAACTTTTCTGGTCTAAAGTTCTTTTTTTTTTTTTTTAACTATGATTATGTAAGTAAAGCTCCGTTATCAACATCATGCTGGATGCCAGTGGGACATGACAAGGACTTTGTTTTTTTTTGTCCATGGGCTGGGAATTTGGCCAAGAAATGAGTCTTCATTTTTCATATGCAAGGTCTTAAAAAGGTTTTAAAAGGTTTTAAATTTAGCTTGAAGAATCATGTAGGAGGGCTGCACGGTGGCTCAGTGGTTAGCGCTCTTGCCTCACAGCGAGAAGGCCCCAGTTTGAATCCCGGCTGGGGGATTTGGGACCTTTCTGTGTGGAGTTTGCATGTTCTCCCCGTGCATGCGTGGGTTTTCACCGGGGACTCCGGCTTCCTCCCACCGTCCAAAAACATGCTTCATAGGTTAATTGGTGACTCTACATTGTCCCTAGGTGTGAATGTGAGAGTTTATGTGTGTGTGATTGAGGCCCTGTGACAGACTGGCAACCTGTCCAGGGTGTACCCCGCCTTCGCCCATCAGCAGCCGGGATAGGCTCCGGCACCCCAAAAAGGTGTCTGAACGATGGACAGTTTCGGTTGTACTTCGGTATCTCTCTGACCCAGTTTGATGACTCTCTGTCCAACATTAGTTTGAGAGGGTAAAAATAAAAAACAAGAACAGAGCACGTGTGTCAACGTAAAAAAACTGGGGGTCCTTAACCAAACGTCAATATATGACGACTTGGGAGTGAGAATGTGTTGCAGGTTCAGTTCCCGCCTTGCCTGACCATGTGTGAAATTGTCCTGTGGCAAGACACTGAACCCCACACTTCTCTTGGTAGTTATAGTTTGGCGCCAATGTTCACCAATGGAGTCGCCATCAGTGTGTGAATGTGTGTGTGCATGGGTAAATCGGACTGTGACCGTGAAGCGCTTTGGATCTTCTAAGAAAGTAGTAAAGTGTTGTATAAGAATACATGTTTTACCATGTTACCATTGTGGCTAACTCTTAAAATGCTAAACCATTGAGCTTGTGCAAAGTCTAGAAGTCTTACAAACGTCTGTCATTCTTTTCTGTCCTTCAAGTTTGGTGAAGTGGATAGAGGATGGTGTTCCAGAGGATCCGTTCCTGAACCCAGAGCTAATGAAGAACAACCCGTGGGTGGAGAAAGGGAAATGCGTCATCCTTTGAGGAAAAAGTTATCCTCCGACTCCAATCTTCCCATCCTCGACCAACAGCGTCAACACACCGTATCTATTTATATCTTTGACCCCTGGATCTCTCCCTCCTGACCTGTGAGGACACTGGCAGGACAATGCCTTCCAACCTCTCACCATGAATGTACTTCAGCAGAACCCCCCCGACCTCTCTCCTACACAGCAAGGGCATGGAAACACACTCTCACATTTATCACTTGGACTTTCTCATCTCCACGTTCATGCAGGTTGACTGCAGCCACGGCGGTTGGTAGTTACCTTCACAGGAGAGCAGGGTCAGCGTTTAAAGCTCATCTATAGCAACACCTGCTGGTTTTCATGCAGTTTTTATCTGTGCAGATTTGAATTATTCTATTCTAATAATGCTTGATGATTATTAAGAATCCCGTCATCTCTTGAAAGCTGTCAGCACAACACGTTCTCACTCCTATGTCGTCACTTATTGACGTTTGGTTAAGGATCCCTCCGCATCACGGTTTGATGTTTTGCGTGTCCCCAACTCGTCATTTTTCGACGTACTGGCTGTTCCCATCAAATCACGGGTCCCCAAACTCCGGGCCACGAAACAGAACCTGTCCAGTACCGAGACGTGTAGCACACCGAAACCCAAACCTGGTACCGAAATTGGACCAAATGCGGTACAGAACCCAAACTGGGGCCAGATGTGGTACCAGGTGCGTTATCTGGTGCGTTATCAGGTGTGTTACCGGGGGCGAACCGGCCCCCGGGACGCATCCAGTACCGGTACCCTAACCCAGTACTGGTACCTTAACCTTAAACCGGTATTGGTTCGCATCCGGTATTGTGTCCGTAAATGCATCTGGTACTGCATCTGTTACTGCATCCAGTACTGCATCTGGTACCACATCTGGTACTGCATCCGGTACTGGATCTGGTACCGCATCCGGTACTGCATCTGGTACTGCATCCGGTACTGCATCTGGTACTGCATCCTGTACTGATAACACATCTGGTACCGCATCCGGTACTTCATCTGTTACTGCACCCTGTGCTGTATCTGGTACCGCATCCTGTACTTCATCTGGAATGCAACTGGTACTGTATCCAGTACTTCATCAGGTACTGAATCCTGTACTTCATCAGGTACTGCATCCAGTGCTGCATTCGGTACCGCACTCGATACTGCATCTTATATCACGTTCGGTAACACATCCCGTTACGCATCCGGTACCCCGTCCGGTACCACATCCCGAGGGTTGCAGACTCTTGATTTTACAAACAGCCAGAACATCAAAAAATGACGAGTTGGGGACACCCAAAGCGCTGGACACGTAGGGGTCCTTAACCAAACGTTCATATGTGGCGACTTGGAGATAAGAATGTGTGTGTGAGTGAAATTTATATCACTTTGATTCCTAAAGATCATCAGAACAGGTTTTTCTCTACCATGTTTCATGGTACAGATGGAAATTTAGATTTCATGTTTTTGAAGATACAAATCCTAAACAAATTGTTTTGTTTTGTTGCTTTCATACTGGTAATACACGTACACTATTCTGCCAAAAGTATTCTCTTCCACCACTCTGCATTCCTATGAGCTGGAGTGACATTGCATTCTAATCCATGGGGTATCAAATAATAGGCTCACTGTTCTGTGTTCCAATGAGATTCCTTCATACCTGAGTGGCTCCTCCACGTCTTTTTGACTCTGCATTGGTGGACAGTCATGATGCAATAGGAAGGATCGTTCTGAAAGAGAACGATCCTACCATGGCTAGAACATTAAACTCTCCAACATATCTTCATGTGTTGGAGAGTTTCTGTCTAAGGGAGCAAAGGATGAACATCCCACACCATCATATCCCCTCCTCCACATTTCATATTTGGCACAATGCGATCAAAAAGGAAGCGTCCTATGGCAGCACGCTTTATTGACTGCATCCAACACCATCCATTTTCTAAACCCGTTATATCTCTTGGTGTTGCTGCAGCCTGTCCCCATGTTGGATGAAGTCAAGGTACACCCTAGGAACACTTTAGAGTTACCAATCAACCTACGAACTCCACAGAAAGACTGATTCATGCGTCCTGCTGCTTCTTATTTGTTGTAATTCCACCGACAGATGACTGGAATATATGTGACCGTGGTCATTTCATGGTTAGAGTTTACGCTAACATGGTAGCACACTGTAATTCACTGATTTCCTGAGTTCAGTCCATTCTTTCATAGAAGTGACTGAAACACCTGAATATCATATGGGATGGTTAAGTGAATACTTTTGGCATTACAGTGTAGTTGTACATACAACTTTCCAGAAAGCTTTTTGACAAAATAAGAACCTGGACGCAATGATGGCTGTGAAACAATAATACTTTTTTTTCATGATAAATTAATTTTTTACATTGGGAGAAGCATGTTTTTTTTCCCCAACATTTATTTGCACTCATTAACTGACTCCTGTTTTAAGGTTTTTGAAAAATAATTACGACTCAAATGTAAATTATTGATTGTTTTTTGCCCTTTCCACAATCAAAGATGTCGCAGCCTGTGACTCTGCCCCTCCCACACACTGTTATTCACACACGTCTGCAGATGTATTTACAGTTGTGAAGGTGACCAAGGTTCATTTATCAGCTGTATTGGTTTATTTGATCGACAGCTAACCCTAAACAACATATATTGGAAAACTTCAAAGCACACTTTGTGAGTTATTACAGAAACATATTTGATAAAAAACTTTTACAGTCAACCGATCTCTGCATGTTGTCCTGAAATATTTCTTTACAAATTGACTCCTTTTATTCCATGATTTGTTGAAAGGAGATTTAAGAGCAGATTTCCGTCCTTATATCTGAAGCACAGACCCTCACCTGATATCTACTTCCCTGACTGTAATCACCTTAAAAACACTAAAAAATACATTCATCTTTTAACCTGTTTTCTTCACATGTACTTTTTTGCTGTCGCTTGTAAAAATCAAAACTTAACCTTTGTGGCATTAAGTTAGCTGTTAATTTCACACCAGCCCTGTTGTGCTGCCAGAGGACAAGCGAAAGCAGGCCTCTGGAAAAGGTTTGAAGTTTCTACGACAAGCATGCAGACACGGAAACCGACCACGGCGACTCAAGCACACACTGTCTCTGAACATGTACAGACATACCCTTGTAACTTATTAACTTATTTATTTATTTATTACGGATGGGAACTTTCCCTCCCTTAAGTTTCCTGTTTTTGCACTCCTTTTATTCTGGCGCCCAACTTAAAAATAAAAAATAAAATAAAAATCAATGAAAATAGACAATATTATCCCTCCAGACTTTTGCTACATCACCATCTGATACTGCCTTGTACACAGTTTCCTTAAAGTGAGAATGTAAATACGTGGCATGAGGTGCAAACATCGCTGACCTCAGAGCTGCCCCGTGTGCACGTGACGGCAACGGTCTGTTTATGTGGGCTTATTTTAGAAAAACTTGACTCCTTAAGGGGCTGTGAAGCATCCATGCAGCTGCACGTCACACGGGGCAGCCCAGCACATCGACTAAACACACAGCTTTTTTAAATCTTCATGAAGGAGGAGTTGCAGGAACGTGAGGCTTTCTGAGGGACCAGGGACAGCAGATCCTCCAGTCCTCTCTGTGCTGTGTTGAATTTTACCATCCAAACATTTACAAAACTTAAATTATAGACTTTTTTTTTATCAGTCTAAGCTTCTCAGAATGCCCTTAAACAAAGCTAAAATAGCAGACAATAAAATGATCTGAAGACAAACTAAGTTTAAAGTTAATCAAGCTAAATAAATAAAGTTAAATAATAAAAATAACTACTGAAACCCAGCAATGATAATTAAAGATTATCAGGTTTATTAGCCTACCGCCTCTTCCACAGTGTACATTTATGAGAAAGCCAAACAACTCTTAATTTTTTTTAATAAAATAACTTTCTGGAACATATTTTAGGCTGTGGAAGTACCTTTTAGCCACACATTTTAACTATTTTCTTCAAACTATAGCTTTCACAGTGTTAGCATACACGCTAATAATGCTAGCTTCTCCAATTGTTACTTTTCTAGCAAAAAAGTCATGTTAAATGTGCTGTTAGCTAATAAAGCAAATGACAGAGCAAAACTATTTCAACAGTTTTGTTCAAACTATAGCTTTCATGGTGTTAGCATACACGCTAATAATGCTAGCTTCTACAACTTTTCCATTTCCAGCGAAAAAGCCATTTTAAATGTGCTGTAGCCACCAGAGCAAATGACAGGGCAAAACTACACTGTTGACTGAACTGTAAGAGAGACTAGTGCGTAATAATGGCTTATTTATCCGTTTTAAATTAGGTCTGATTAGAATATTTACTATGTAGCTACTGAAGCTATCTTGGTGGGTTCCTAAAAGTCTAAAATTTAGGATTTATTACACATCAACATAGCCTGAATTTGTATGGAAGTAAATTAATATAATTAGGGTTTTTCTTAGTTTAAATGATGTTTGTTGTAATTTTTTTTATTTCTGTAATTTGGACATAACATTTGTTACCAGGAGTTTACTTTGAAGCAGAATTTTTTAATTTTCTGTTAAACTTTCTTCTTTAATGCCACTTGGATTAACATTTTTTTAGTTAAAATGTTAAAAGGTCAACATAAACCAAAAATGCTTTAATATCTTGAAACATATTGTGGTTACTCCTGGTTGGGACACATTTTCTCACCCTAGCCTTATCAAAAATAAGCATACTTCAAGTACTGTAGATGTTTTAAAGTATACTTTAGCATGAAAAGCATATTTCCCCAAGTGTACCAAGTACAATTAAATAGTATATTTGCAGTTTACTAACAAGTATACTTCTTGGGACTGAATTGGCCCACTTTTAGTTTATAAAAAGTATAGAAGTATACTTAAAGTAACATGGCAAACTCTAAGTTTATCAAAGTCCACTTTTAAGTATATCTAATTTAGCTTTTAAGGTTTTCTTTTAGTTTACAAGTGATACACTTCTACTGATTAGTGTATAAAAATAGATTTTTTAATATAGGCCTACTGGAAATATCCCAAGAATACATCTACTCCACTTTTAATACTGTGTACGAAAATATTTTAGTACAGTAACACTTATAGGCGAAATATATTTATATTTCTTATTATCTAAAAAGCAGACTAAAAGTATACTCTCTTAATTTTAGTTTTTAAAACGTATACTTAAAAAAACTTGAGTGTACTTATTTTTGGGAAGGGTCATCTCCAGACTTTCTTACTCATTCTTTGATTTGCTTTTTTTCTTAGTATACATTTTAGTTTTTGTAATAGTTTTTCAAAGTTTAAATCTTGAAAGGAAATGTTACAAGAAACCTGTTGCAACGCAATGTTAAAATTTTAACTTTTAATAATTCTTTTAAAGTCAATTTTATTTAAACCACAACCTGATACATAAAAAGTTGAATTAAATTATTATGTGAAATATGCAACACTTAGGAGTTAAATATATGTCATTTATTTTCCTGAATCATTTCTTAAACATTTGTCTTGAATTTTAAATAGAACAGGAAAGATCATCTAAAAAAACAATCCAAACTCATCCTAACAGTGCATGAGAGGACTGGCAGGTCTGTCGTTCCCTCGTCTGTTTTCCAGCTACTGTAACTTGTTTGATTTATATCATTTCAACATGGGTATGTATGTATGTTTTGCCAGTATAATGACCGCATAGGTTCTTGTCTAGATATTTAGCAAAAAATATTCCTTGTATGTGTGCTTTGGAAAAAAAAATATGCATTAGATCAAAAGTCCTAATATAAAGACAACAAGCAATAAGTTATAGATGTTTTTTTATGGAATGTTTTACATTTACTGTACCTTACTGAATAAAGTAGACGATTTTTAGACAGCTTCAGTGTCTTGGACGTTCTTTCTGCAAAACGCGGTGAAACTAGTGGGTTTAATGTTCTTGTTTGAGAATTCTTGGAGCTCCAGTTTTGTTGGCTAACGCGGTTCATTTGTTTCGTGTTTTTCTTAGTCACTGTCCCGCCTGCAGGGAACAAACATCCTCGGTGCCTCTAATTTGGGAGGAAAATGTTAAAACAGCATTTTTGTTGTTGTGTTTACAACAGCGGGGGGCCGTAATGCAACAGTCACCTCTTCTTAATAGGCGGTCTGCAGCCTATTCTGCCACGAGCCATGAGGCATCGACCGTCTCTCAGCGTCCACATCGCTCTGCCGTGCTTCCACGTTTGTGAGTTCTGTGCCTGCAGGTTTGTCCGGATGAAAAGAAAATGTTTCCAAGACTGTTATGGGTGAGTTAGGGAGCGCAAACGTGACTGACAGTCAGACTTTGGGTCTGCGCTTAATGTTCAAATCATTACTGCTGTTTTTGAGCTGCGTCTAAATGAGTCCGCAATCGTAGTGCGGATAGTTTCTCAGTTCATGTGGCACTGAACATTCAAAAATAAGAAACTTTGACTCAAATGAGAACCCCAAAAGATTCTTCTGGGCGTTCAAATAAAATTACAATGGAGTATTAGGACCAGTTTAAGAAACTGTTTTTTTATTATTACAGCTTTAAAGACATAAATTTAGGAGAGGAAAAAAGTCAGAAATCATGAAAACAAAATTATATATTTACACTGTAAAAAGTGAAACGTGAAACGATCAATAAAAAAAAAGTTCTGTAATTTGTTACCATTAAAAATATTCGTTTTTATCTCATTTTTATCTAATTTAGGTGACTCAAAATTTAAATTTGATAAAAACTAATAATTTTAAATGTAATAACAGAATTTGTATTAATTGATTGTTTCACTTTTTTCAGTGTCAACTTTAAAGGTTGTAGCAAAATGTATGACTTTTTTCTTGTAATTGTATAGTACTTGTTTTAAAGTTGTAAATCTTTTACTTTTTTCTAAAAAATGTATAACATAAAACTCGGAAATTTACGATTAAAAAAGTCATAACTGTTAAATTACGAGAATAGTCGTATATTTAGGACCTTAAAAGTCATAGCTAAATTTATGACTTTTTTCCTTGAATATTTATGTGTTTTAAAGGTGTAAATTTATGACTTATTTCTAATAAATTTAGAACATAAAACTCGTCAATTTATGAGAAAAAAGTCCTAACTGTTACATTACGAGAATCGTCGTATATTTACGACTTTAAAAGTCATAGCTAAACTTGTGATTTATTTTCTGTAATATTTAATCTTTTTAAAGTAGTAAATTTGGCACTTTTTTTCTTGTAAATGTTCTCGTTTTAAAGTTGTAAATATATATATATTTTTTAATTCATCTATAACATTAAAGCTCATAAATTTATGAGACAAAAGTCACTGCTGTTAAATTATGAGAATGGTTGTATAGTTATGACTTTAAAAATCATAGCTAAATTTGTTACCTTTTTCTTGTATAATTATATGTTTTAAAGTTGTAAATGTATGCATTTTCTGTCATAAATTTACAACATGAAAACATGTAAATTTATGAGAAAAAATGTCCTGACTAAATCAGTAGAATAGTCGTATATTTACAACTTCAAAAGTCATGGCTAAACATGTTTTTTTCTTGTATATCTACGTGTTTTAAAGTTGTAAATTTATGACTTTTTTCTGATAAATTTTCAACATTAAAACATGTAAATTTACTGTAAAATTATAAGAATAGTCGTATATTAACGACTTAGTTGCAATATTTGTTATATTACTTTTTAAGAGTCATAATATTACTTTTTTGCGGTCCTAATCTCATACATTTAAGAAAAAAATTCATTTACAAGATTTATAATTGGAAAAGTAATAGTTTTGCAGCTTTAAATCTGTTACTTTATTTCTTTTTTGTGGCTCTAATACTCATTCAAAGAAAATAATTACTAACAGGAAAAGTTCAAGACAAATTAGAATCTTCAATCACAACAGAATTATAAAAAAAGAATCAAAGAGGGACCTGGCTGCTGAAAAGATGGTGCCTAAAGCAGAAAATATACAACTTCGAACTTTGATGTCTGCAGCCTGGTCTTCTCGAAAAAAACAAGAGCATCCAACCGGTCAGCATATATGAAATATTGAGGAGGAAGGAATTCCTAATCTGAGTGATTCAATCCAGAAATCCAAACTTCAGTCACAAAATATCTGCTGAAAGGAGCTGAAAGGAGCTGAAAGGTGAAAGGATGAGCCTGATGTACAACACATTTGTAAATAAAAAGCATGAATTAAGAAAAATGAAGAACTATTAGTTGGAATCCTTAAAGATCAGTAGATTGTAGATGAAGGCCGGTAAAAGCACATCCTACAGATGCTTTAAGTGTCTCGATCAGAGAAGGAGACACAAAATACAATTATTAATTCAGAGTGAGCCGTAAAGGCTCTTGGAGGAAGTAATGTCCGCTTATGGAGCAAACTGGAACAGGGAGGAGGATCAATCCATAAACACAGCAGGTGGATAAAGGTTGTCCGCAGGCCAAAAATGGTCAAACCGATACGGGGCGAGCAGGTGACCCACACGAAATATCAAGACTGTAGATCAGGGGTGTCAAGCTCAATCACACAAGGGGAAAAATCCAAAACACACCTTAGATTGTGGGCCGAAAAGAATCAACATTTACTGAACACTCTAAAACTACATTTTTATAACTTTAAAACCGTAACTTTTTAACATATTCATGAACTAGATATGTAGCGATAATGCTAGTGGGAATGATTTAAGCTCAATTTGGCAACTGAAGATATTGATAGCTAAAAACGCTGAAGCTAATAGCCAGCTAAAATATTAGCAAAACTTCAAAACAGCCCAAAAAACTGAAAACAAACTAACAAAAAAAAAAAGACCTGAAATAGCAAAAACATCTACCATGGTACAGAAATATTAGCTAAACTCCAAAATACTGTAAAAAACAAACAAACAAAAAAAAAAAAACATAAATTAGCCAAAACAGCTAGCATGGAGCTGAAATATTAGCTGTAGTAGTTCACTTTCAGCTTATCCCTTTTGGGGTTGCCACAGCGTTGTTTCCCATCAGTGATTTGGCAGAGTTTTTACGCCGGATGCCCTTTCTGACACAACCCTGTACTTGAGGGGCACAGGGACCCAGTTAGGCAGCAGCGTCAAGGGTCTTGCCTAAGGACCCAATCTGGGTGTGGATCAGTGGACAACCCTGGAATCGAACCCTGGGTGCCAGCCCTTCACCTAGCCCACTGAGCCACCCAGCCGCTAGCTGAAATATTAGCTAAACTCCAAAATAGCGTAACAAATCTTAGTAAATGCCAAAATAGTCCAAAAAGCTATCAGAATGCCAATTTTTAACTTTAAAACCGTAACTTTTTAACTTCATTATAAATAATAAAAAGGCAGAAATATTACTCCAGAAAAAAATCAACTTAAATCTTAAATAACTTTCAATATTTTAGTCTACATAAAAATATTTTTATGTCAAAATTATACAAGTTAAAACTGAGTGGAAGATACATCAGGCCATTCATAACAATAAAATAAAATGACCTGGAGGGCGGGCTGCACGGTGGCGCAGTGGTTAGCGCTCTTGCCTCACAGCGAGAAGGCCCCGTTCGACTCCCGGCTGGGACCTTTCTGTGTGGAGTTTGCATGTTCTCCCCGTGCATGCGTGGGTTTTCACCGGGGACTCCGGCTTCCTCCCACCGTCCAAAAACATGCTTCATAGGTTAATTGGTGACTCTAAATTGCCCCTAGGTGTGAATGTGAGAGTGAATGTGTGTGATTGAGGCCCTGTGACAGACTGGCGACCTGTCCAGGGTGTACCCCGCCTTCGCCCTTCAGTAGCTGGGATAGGCTCCGGCACCCCGCGATCCCGAAAGGGAAGAAGCGGTCAAGAAGATGGATGGATGGACCTGGAGGGCCGGATCCGGCCCCTGGGCCTTGACTTTGACATATGTGAAATATAGCAAGTATTACCACATAAAAATACTAGTAACTAGAGAACTTAATTACTAGTCCTGTGAGAACTAGGCCCCCTGGCCTTGACTTTGACGTGTGCTGTGGATGGATCATGAATGCAGCTCAACAGTTTGCATTAACTGTGTGTAAACATGACGACGCCCACAAAGACAAACTGCTTCTTATTTACTAATCAAATTACGTCTGCTGAACAGGCAAAACAGGACTCCAATGATTTTAGTCTTCAAAGACTGTCCAACACGGAAGAAAGAATGGAAGAGAAACGTTAACTGTTCAATTTTGAATATAAAGTTCAAAGTTGAATATAAAGCTGTAAATGTATGAGATGTTATATGAACGGAACATTTGCATGAACGAGTTTATGTGAGTGATACTGAGTAAAATTTGGAACAATAATGAAGAATAAGTGAATAAATGAATAATAAGTAGAATTAAAGGGACCATACCACACTTTTCTTTTGTCTTTCAGAGTAAACTGATCACATTGTTCCTTTTTGAACACTAAAGAGCAAATGATTTATGAAATACGAGTTATTTTTATCAACTTGTGATGTAAGCATGTGTGGACTCGCTCGTTTTCGTTAGGTATGGGAGGGGCTAATGTTGAAAGCAGGTTTGTAGAGAATTATTTGGGAATGCATGAAAGGATCAAAATACCACTTTGGGGTTCTTTATGAGAGCAATGAACACTATAATACACTTAAAAACTCAAAGAGTAGAATTTTCATGGTATGGCTCTTTTACATAAGACTGGATGGTGGTGTAGTGGTTACCACTCTTGCCTGGCAGTAGGAAGTCCCTGGCTGGAATCCTGGCTGGGGCCTTTCTGTGTAGAGTTTTGCATGTCCTTCCTCAGTTCAAAAACATGCTCCATTGGTTCCTTCGTTTCTCTAAGCTGGTCTGAATGTGAAGGTTAGTGTGTGGTTGTGTGCAACAGACTGGTGACCTGTTCAGAGTGCACCTCGCCTTCACCCCGAAGTAGCTTGGATAGGCTCCAGCAACCCCAAAAGGGATCAGAGGGTTCTGAAGATGGAGGGATGGATACAATAAAAAATTGAAGGACGTAAAAATAATCTGATCTGCGATAAGTGTCTTCATGCTGACACTCGGGCTACGTTCACACTGAGCATGCGACTCACACGAATAACTATTTATTTCTTCTTCATGATCAACCTTCAAACGGTTGGCTCCTCTTTGACCCATCTGTACGTCAATCCCAAATCCAAGCCCCTGATAGGTCAAAGTTCAACTGCTTTTACTTTTAATGGACGTAGGTAGAGAACAAAAAAACCTGCGTAGCGATGTGAGAACATGGGAGTTTAAACACGGAAGCCTGGATCATAGACTTTCCGTTAAAGTGGTCATTCAGAAGTGAGTTTTTGAGAGCAATGTGAGCACAGCATCAGAGTTGTTCTTTGACAGTGGAAGGACTTGGATGCTTTTCCAAACTTTCAAAGAATCAAATTTCCGTCTAAAAATGAAACAAAAGTGTGTATAGGAGGTGGTAAAAACTGTTTAGCTAACATGTGGCTAACGAGTCAGTTAGCGGATGCAGGATAAGGGTAGCAGCTCAGACTGTGTCAGTAAGATACAGACAATGAAATGAAGCCATCCATCCATCCATCCATCCTGCAGCTTTCATCAGCTTGTTAATAATTAAAAACATCAAATGTAGGAGGATAGTTCCTGTAAGTACCTGTTAATGTCTTTTTTAACATTTATTTCTGTGTAATTTTGATGTTTTCTTTTATTTTTCTCGATTTTGACCCTGAAAGAATTGTTATTTAATTGCATGTTTCCATACACAAACTGGAGGAAGAGGGGGAGGAAGGCACAGAGGGCGTGTCTCTCTGCTTTTTATGGGTCAGATCCCCTCAATCCCCTCAACACACACATGCTCTCACTAATGCACTCAATCTCTCTTACCCTCAATGCTAAATCCTCATTGTCTCGTCCCCCTGAAATCCCCAGACCGCCGTATTTCCTGCACACACACACACACACCTGCTTTCTCCTGAGTCCTTCTCTGTCTCCAGCCTGTGCTAATGCACTGCCTAATGGCCCTCTAACCCTAAACTCACTCTCAGATTACACTCACATCCCCATCACGCAGAAGCACACATGCCAGAGCATCCTCCGTGAGTGCCTTGTGAGTGCTGGGTGGGCAACCTTTCTGTGAGTGGAGAGAAATGTCATGCCTCCACCACTTTCACACTGCACTTTTGAGAGTGGACACAATTGGAGAAAACTAATGGGAAATATTACACAGTTATACGTTCAACTCAGTTGAATCCATATGGTTAATGTTTTTCATTAGGAGTGGCAAAAATCAGAAACAGTCTCGATGTTAGCGTTTTGTTAAGTTCGGTCAATGATCATCATGGATGAAATGCACTAGACCAGGAATGTCCAAATCCAGGCCTCGAGGACTGGTGTCCTACATTCTTCCCAACCAACCTGCAACTGATTAGGGCTGGGTTGTTGAAATCAATTAACCGATTTGAATGGATCTGAATTTAACAGATCAATAATCGATTCATAAAATTATAGATCGATTTGTCACATAAAGCTAAAGTCCGCTAGCTTGATGCTAACGTTGAATGGAATTTCCCATAGGACGGCTAATGCTAACACTCGGTCGACCTAAACATCCATTACTGACTAAATGAACATCTTTATAAACTCAGGCATTGATTTTCCAAACTCTTTTTAGGAAATGTTTTTATTTGTGGTCTAATCCATAATTTTTTTGCTCATACTTTCTTCTTCTTCTGGACTAAGGTGTAATTATAACCGATACCCAGCCCTTAAATTGATCCTCCTTATTGGCTAAACACAAAAATTACAGTATAAATCAAAGAACATAAACACTGTATCTCCGGTTTTACTGGGTTAAATTGTAATATGGCCTTACATAAAACTGCAAAATGTAAATTATTGTCTTTTTATTGAACCAATCATTGGATTTTATTTCATTCTCACTTTTTTTCTGATTTGTTCTCAAAAAAAACTATCATCAAGTTTCTAGAATTCATCTTTTTGGATTGATTTTATTGACTTTTTGCGTCTTCACTGAAGGTAAACAGCTCTAGTGATGTTAAAGATGTTTAGTTTGGTCCAAACCAAAGTTCAGAAGGACTTTCAAACCTGACAAACAAACTGATGTATACAAGAAAAACAGAAATAATTCAGAGAAGATTGATTCTGACTGATGTTTATAATCTATATTAAACATGTACAGATGGACTCAGCCTCACAAATGCACTAATGTCAGATTGACAAGGACCCTAATGGCTTGCCGGCCCTCTACCAAAGCATTCATGGCTGGATTAGGATTAATAATCCACCTGAGAAAGCACTAAATACACCCAGAAGCAATCACTAATGCATATTCAGCTGCTGGTAAAAATGTAAGTCAGTTTCTGGTCGTCTCATCAACACAAACAGACTCTTCAATGTCGCAGTTCTTCCTGCAGTAGCAGCACATTCTCACTCCCAAGTCATCACGTACTGACGTTTGGTTAAAGAGTAACCAAACACTAAATCAACTTTTTTTTGGCTGTTGACCTCTATAATGGGACTTTAAAGGTTCTGTCTGTTGGTCCCTTTCAAATTTTTTACAATTTCAAAAGAACTTGTTTACTGTAATTCCTGAAATCATGGTTTTAAACCGTCATGCACCCTCTACAGGTTAAAATGAGGTATTACAGTTAGATTTTGTGATTGGTCAACTGGTGTAAGTCCCAGAAGTTTTCCGTCATCATGCTCTGAGCTCCAGTATAAAAGCCCCGCCCATCTTTGAACGCTCGACACGCTCGAGAGTTGAAGCTCGTCACACGACCGTTTGAGTTATTATTATTTTCATCGAGACAATAACAAAAAGATCTTTTAATTACATTAAGATAAACTCACTGTCAATATATCCAGACCACACCTCCTCTGCTCAGCCCGCCTTCCCTAGCCCCGCCCCTTTTTTGCATTTTTATAAATCTGGGCTGAGAGTGGAGTCAGCCTCCAACTGTCCTGTTTGGTTACCCTTTAAGGAGCCCTCCGCGTCACTTTTTAAGTTTTGGGTGTCCTCAACTTGTCATCTTTTGACGTTCGGGCTGTTCCTGTTAAATCACGGGTCCCCAACCTCCGTGAACCAGAACTGGTCCAATACCGCGACACGCAGCGCACTGGTTACCAGTGCGCGGTACTGCATCTGGTACCGTGTCACAAATGTTGTGGACCCTTCATTTTACGAACAGCCACCACATCAAAAAACGACGATTCGGGGATGAGAATGTGTTGGCAGTTTAGGTCTAATTTGAAACATTGATGACATTTTATATCAAATATAATTTATTGTTTTGAAGGAAATTTATCTTGCATTCATAGTGCCAGAGGCTGCAAAACTACATTCCTGCACGCACACAACTCAAGTTCCAGTGTGACAGCAAACAACAGACACTTAAGAACATAAGACATGGAGGAAAAACATATAGAGTATTAAAAGTGCTGTTAGCACCTCTATCTTCACCACAACACATAATTTATATCTATATCTACCGTGTATTATGTGCTGAGCTCCAGTATTATACATATATATCACCTCTGGAACTCTTAACCACATGACCTCTGCATCATGAACCCACAATCAGTGTTTAACCCTATTGAACCATTTATATCAAATTTGATACGTGCATTTCTGAGACCTTTATCTCATAAGTTGTCTGCCCTGTAGTTCCTCATCACTCCACTGGGGGCAGTAGAAGGGCTTTTTCCATGAAAGACTTTTGGCGGAAAAAATGTAGCTAATTTACTGACTCATCTTTTGTTTTTCATGTTATGAACTGACTTATAATAGTATTGAAAGATTGTAAAATGTGTTAATAATGAATTCTTTATAATAAAGTTGCACCATATTAAAAATGTGCGGATCAGATTTGATACATTTGGGTAAATAAGGTGATTTTTTTTTTCTGAACACTCTTGTCAATCTTTTTGCATCTTAAACTAACATTATTTTGAGTAAAAATGTAACAAATCATCTAATGGATCATAAAGAGTATCTCATTAAAAACTGAAATAAATGTTTTTGTGGCCTAATATTTTAGGTTTGACCTTCAACATTTAAAACAAAAATGCCCCTTATCTACTCTTTTGACATTATTGTTTATTTTTCCTGTCTGTCTTCTACTGAAGAGGAGGATTAAGTAAACACATGAGCAGAAGACAGAGACTGTAAACCGCTGTGATGTGACAGATGTAAATGTCAGAAAAATGAGCAGCTTTAACCTATTTAGGAGGAAATGTGCGGATTTGAAATGTGAAGATAGTCTTCTGTGTCATAACTGAACAGAAACAAGTGAGAATGTTTGTGTCTCCTCCTTTCTGCAGCTATTTTTAGCCTTCAGAAAACAGGCGGTAGCTCTTTCCTTCTCTCTTATCTCCCAAATATTTATTGTCTCCTTCAGGTTTTCAAAGCCGTGATGGTCACTTGGTGTGTGGCCGTCCGTCTCTCTGCTTTAAGCTGAGGCTTAAGTCACCTCATTATCACTGTAAGTTAAGCCACGGCTCAGACCTTCTTCACATAATGCTGTTACACCCACAAGGGTTTGTGTTTTTGTTTTTTTTTTTGCTCGGGGGAGCTTTCCTTTCGCTCTCACACTGGAGCGATTTTAGCTTCACAAATGCTTATTTATGGCAGAGGAATGAGAAGTCAGATCCTGCAGTGACTTCAAATGCAGCAAGTTAACGTGGTTTGGTTACATCATGCTTTCATTACAGTCAACGCTGGTCTAAATATGGAAAGTCCACACACTGGGAACCGGCTTTAACAGACACTAATATATGTAACCAGATTAGATAATTGAGAAAAACAGAAAACAATGACATCTCTTTTGGTCTGAACATTTACTCACATCAAACATGCAGATTAAAGGAATAACGGTTAATCAAATGTTTTACAAATACTTACAGTAACATTCTAGCTGATTCTAGCTCCTTCTAGTTTAGTTGATTTTTAAAAATTATTAATTAGAAGTGTAACGATTGATCAAAGGGTCGATTTCAGCAGATTCTACAGGAGAATCTACTGGAATTATGTTCATCATGTTAACAAAAATTACGGTAAATCAAAGAACATAAACACTGGACCTCCAGTGTTAAAGGCTTAAATTGTAATATTTTGTATTTCTTTTTTTCATTTTTTTGGTTTTATTACCATCAAACTTTAGATTTTGCATTAATGACTGCTTAAAGAGGCAAATACTAAAGGTTATTGGATGAAAACGGTCAATAATCTGTACAGTTGTTGTGTTCACTTGTCTGTTAACCCACATTCCTGCCACAATAATCTCCATCAGGCACCATCTTAATGGTCCAGATTACCAGGGTTTAAAGGAAGACCGAATAAATCTCTGCACGTCTGGTGCAGTTAAAGATTATGATTTGAGCTTCAGAAAAATGGCTCACTATAATCTAAACTGGGATTAACAGTATGGATAACAAACCAACAAAGGGCAGGTTCTCTAATTCATCTGAAGTGAGAGGTCACAGGGCAAACCAAGTTATTGGAGAAAAGGTGCATAGATTTTTTAAACACCATCAGAAAGATGGAACTGTCATGACATTATACCAAATAAAAGGAAGGCTTATGATTTACTTAAGTACTTTGTTTGTTTTTGCTGTGAAGTCTGAACATGAGAAATATGGGGAAATTGCAAACTTGTTGAAGCTGCTTCAATGTTACTGTCGATCACACATCTTCACTCACAAAATACTCAGGCCCAAACCTCCCTATCCCTCCATTTGAAAGGGCATTTGTAACGCTAGGACTGTTCAAAATAGTTTTTTAGGGCCAACTCTCTATGCCGGAGGAGAAAGGTTTTTCTTCACGCGAGTGCGCTCTGTAGCACAGAAGTTTATATTTCAATGTAGGTAAGGACTTTTTGTTGAAGCATGACCTTTTTAAGGGTTCAACCCACTGTTGTTATGTATTTCCAATTGCTAGAAGCCCCACGCTAATGCTAGCTAACTGACGAATTTTGGTAACGTCAAGTGGAATAATGTCCGAATTCAAAGACACTATTTTTCCATATCTCTCCGTTTGGAGGGATAAATGTAGGGGTAGGGAGAAGTGAAGAACTCGGATTGGTCCATTAAACTCCTCCGCCTGGGACAGGAGCTCGCTACAGGTGCAATATACCTTTCTCCGGTCCAGAACCATGCCTTTAGACTTAGCGGTGCTGACCCTCATTCCAGCAACTTCACACTAGGCTGCAAACCGCTCCAATACATGCTGGAGGTCCTGGCTCAATGGAACCAACAGAACAACATCATCTGCAAAGAGTAGAGAGGAAATCCTGTGGTCTCCAAACCAATTCTAGGTCCATTAAGAACAGAACCAATGACAAAGGGCAGCCCTGCTGGAGTCCAACATTTACCGGGAACAGGTCCGACTTACTGCTCCGGTAATAGAGACCGAACATCCCTCAGTGAGACACCATTACTACCAGAGCACCCACCCCAGGACGCCACGAGGGGCGCGGTTGAACGCCTTCTCTAAATCCACAGAACATATTGGTGCACTGCTCTATGACCAGTACAGAAACCACGCTGCCCCTGAACCTGAGGTCAGCCTTGATCTGAGTTTCTTTTTCCTTTTGGTCAGATCATCTTCTTCTGATTTAATAAAAACATTCTGTTAAAAACTAGAGCCTCGATGACAGGAGTTTTAATCCGACCCGAATGGTCTTCTATCATTCTTCCTTCTTGTGGAGATCAGCAGTAGGAAGACACCTAAAGTCACAGGAGGACGCTGGCTGCAGCACCTACACAGCTGTATATGGCGAGGAGATGAAGAACCTGGCTCATTGAGGTGGACCGGGCCATGCATCACCTGACTCTCTGGTTTCAGAGTGCCGAGTCTGCTTCTTTGCCTTAGAAGGAAAAAGTCCAACTCATGATCTCCGTCCTGTTTGCATCATATCTTCGCCTCCATCCCTTTTTCCACGTTAGCTCCGTCTCGTGTCCTCCACTGCCAATTTGTATGAAAGGATGCGTTTCTTTGGCGTTCTCCTCTTCCTCCCGTCCCTGGCGTCCATGTGTCGGGGGATGTAGGTCACTCAGGGGGCAAACTTCATTTCCGCAAATGAGGACAGAAAATGAAATCCTGACACGCTAGTTAGTTAAAAGCACACTGCCCCTCTGTAACCCCGGCTCACACAGCCATCCCAGTCCTGTTTGTGGAGATAATTAGCATGGACTCGCTCCTTGTGTGGGTATGCGTCCATGCCAGCGCACACACGTGTGCTCGTGTGCTTTGGTGTGTGCTGGGTTACGCTCCGTGGCCCAGTTTGGGCTGAATAAGGGAGAAACGGTGGAAAAGGACGGGGTTAGAGAGGACAGATATAGATAGAAGCGGGAGGAGAGACGGAGGGAGTTGTTAACGACTGAAGCACCTGGTTCTCCTGTGACTTTCATGTGTGTGTTTTTTTTTTCTTTTGCGTCTGCTTTTTCCACCGCGGTGTCATTACCGGCTGTCCCGCTCTCAGGGGAGTCCGTGTTTACACAGCATGATCTCTGGGCTGTCACTGTGGGAGGCGTGCATCCGTCGTTGCCGTGGCAACCAAAGGATGCAGCGAGCGTGTCTGGATGTCACCTTGGAGCTGAGGCTGCTCTCAGGAGTAGATGTTTGTCAGCTAATGGATGAGCAGGAGTTTGAGGTTATGGAGAAGCGTGAATTCTCATCAGGAGACATTTTTCTTTTGGGAGATTGCAGCCAAAATGACATTTACAGCATCTGTGTTTGACTGACAATGACACAATAGGAAGATGGTTTGTGTTCAAGTAATGAAAAACACTTTAAAGGGAATCACTCTGGACTGGAATCATGCAAATGTTGAGCAATCGATGTTTGTTTCATGGATATGCTCCATTTTTTTGCACTTTCCTTTCAGAACTGAGAATGATTTGAGATTCAAGACTTGAGGAGAAATTGAAAGAAAATGTGTCTGCATTTTTGAATATTTTCTTCTGTGTGTTTGTGACTTTAGGATAAGAGCTTAAATATGAGGAATTGTGCATTTGCTACAAACATTAATGGTGGATTCACAATCTGCCTCAGCGCGATTTCGGCGGCACGTCAACCAATCAGTAAACCAGCTTTGGGCAAGTGATGTTTTCAGTGACTAGATCAAATCGTATAAATAAACATTCAAGATGAACGATTGATGGGAGGATTTTCGTCACGATCTTCCATGCATTTTATCAACCCACGGGGGCCGCTATAAACTGTCCCGGTTACTGTTGGGCGAAGACGGGATACACCCTGAGGACGCCAACCTGTCACAGAGCTCATTGAGCTGGATAGACGGCTACACTAGCTAGCCGCCCTCTGGACAGGTTAGTGAGCTCGCTGCTCAGGCTCCAGCAGAGCTGATGGTGAGCGCTAATGTCCAGGCGCCCCGCAGATCCAGCGAGGTCTACCACCCAGCCTGTGGGTCTCTGGACAGTGGAGCCCACTCTGCCCTCCCGCTGGCGGTTAGGTGCCCAGCAACTCAGAGATCTGCCACGAGTGCTGTTTTTGTGCACGAGATCACTCTAGCTTCATGATCTTATGATGTTTAACAGTAAAAAGATCTCCCAGTTTTATTTTTAATTCCCCCCTCTTGGGTTAGAGCTCAAACTGGACCACAGACAGACGGATGCAACACTTAAAAGTGCAGCTATTGAAGCACACAGAACCAGAGAGACTCTGAAAGATCTGGTGAAAACAAACACAGCGATGTTTGCCGGTGCCTCTGTAGAGCTCTTCAAAACATAAAAACCCAAGCTACTCGCTCAACATCATCCATGATGAGGCAACGAATGAGTTCCAGAACAACTTTGGCGGTTGCTCCGTGGCAGCGATTTCAACAATCTTGGTATCAAAACATTCAGCTCATTCAGAACATTACTGCTTGTACTTCTGGTATCTATAAACTTTATAGTTCTTGAAATATTGAGCAAAATATGCCCCACAGGGAAAAGCAGTAAAAATTTGCTAAAATCGTTCAAAAACTTTTGTGCACTTTGAAGCTTTTGAACTTCCGGTTTACTTTCAGCTAGAGACACATTCAAACTCTAAAATGTTCAGCAACTACTGTTTTTTAGGGGGTAATTTGGAGTTTGGTTAAAATTTTAGCAATGTGCTAAAAATTGAAAATTAGACATTGTTCCAAATTTTTCAGCTAATTTGTAGTTTAGCTAAGATATTTTAGCATTATGCTAGCTGTTTTGACTAATTTAGACATGTTTCCAGTTTTTAAGACTAATTTAGATCTTACCCAATGTTTTAATAATATTCTTGCTGCTTGGAAAAATTCAACATTTTTCCAGTTATTTATTTATTTATTTTTGGCTAATTTTGTATTTAGTTAGTATTTTAGCAAGCTTTCAGCTTCAGCATTTTCAGCTTTCAGCTTCAGGATTTTTAGCTATCAGCACTATCATCTTCAACAGCCGCATTCAGCTTATAACATTCACACTAGCATTATTGCAGGTAATATCATATACCTAGTTCAAAGTGGTTTTAATTCTAGTTTATCTTTGATGAGTCAGACTGGTGATAATAAAGTAACAAGTTAAGATTTCTCAATAATCTCATTTTAATTAGTTACACATTACATTCTTGCATATGTGTGTATGGGGGGTGTGAAGGCTCTGGGGGTCTCAGGAGTCTGTCATCAACAGAAACCCCAGCAGGAAAGAACTTCACATGACTCACTGAGGAACCCCCCCTCCAGCCCCACCAAGCCAGCGCGCCCCCATGTGCACAGAGCGGTGCGACGCATCAGGGGATGCAGATGACACCGCGCTGTGGGGGCGCACCTGCAGAAGAACAGAAGGAGAGGCGGAGGAGTGACGGGGGTTCTTCTGCCAGTTCCATCCCAATTAAGAAGCATTTCAAACACAGCTTTATTATTGTGTTTTTCAGGCATTTTGGAGTGGGCGGTTCTCCACAGAGAGGTTTTACGTAAAAGCGCCTACAAGATCACCAAATTGGGATCTGAAAAACAGACACCCATCCACTTGTTTCTGAACCCCCCGTGCTCCTGAAACACTCACTAACTAGCCCTTCTTTAGTACTAACTCTATCAGATTATCTCACACCTCCTCCACCAGGAGAACGCTGATGTTCCTTGACCGTCTCCGACTGCCTATCTGGGAGTTCAGAAGGCGTTCTATACCACCTCCTGATGTGGAGGAGCACGTCCCAAAGGAAACCCCCCCTCCCCAAATACTGAGAAAGGGGGGCCGTTTCCAAGGACTTTATCTCCAATCTTGTTTTTAAATCCGCTAACCACATCCATCATGGAGCCTGTTCCCAGAAACACGGAAAACTCGGTCATCAGCTGATTCTTGAAGGATCATTTCCTTCATGTGAACACAACAGGAGATCAGAAGAAAGTAGAGGAATCTTGTAGATTTGTCCCCGAAAAAACCTGATTGTTATCGACGTGGATCCACATTTATCCGATCTTTCACGAGGAAGCTCTGATTTGATTTGAGCTCTTAAATTTAGTTGGAAAAAGTCAGTAGAGACATAAATGGAAAATTGAGTTGTTTCTGGTGCGCCTCTGAGTGATAATTGCACCCTCGCCACATGATTTCATGACATAACGAATGGTCCCTCCCCCAAAAATGATGGTGACATCACTGCGGATGGAACAATGTAAAAACAGCATGGGGCCAAAATCTTTTATAGGGCTAAAACAATGTTTTAACTCCAGTAATGGACCAAAACACACATGGCAAAGTGGGAAATTTGGTGATTCTCATATTTTCACACAATATGGCAAAAAAGGGTC